>NC_057794.1:111986524-112043210 GCF_018294505.1 Triticum aestivum | reverse complement strand
TGGCAGTGGCGGGGCTGGGCGGACGTGTCCGGCGCCGTCCGGACGTGTCCGACGGCGACGGATCTGAGATTTTAGGGTTTCGGGGGAGGAGACCCGGGATTTGGAATGGGGGGGTCTATTTATAGGCATAGAGGGACCTGGGAGAGTCCAAATGAGGTGCGGTTTTCGGCCACGCGATCGTGATCGAACGCTCTAAGACATGGAGCAGAGTTGTCGGAGGAAATAGTCATGGGTAGCCTAGCCGGCTTCCCCTGGCCCTTCTGAAAAAATTACGAGCCCGTCCGGCTCTCAGGAATCCAAGACGTGGGGCCGCCTTCCCCTTGCTGGCTGTCACCCAGGCCAGCTCGAAGAAGGCGGCCCGACTTTACCCCTCATGAAGAAAACCATGGGAGGCCGACTCGAAGAAGCCGGCTCCAAGATGCCGACTCCAAGAAGGCGACTCCAGGAAGCCGGCTCCCATAAAGCGGTCGAGACCGTACCCTCAAAGTTTGCATCCACCTAGCGGCGATGAGACGGGGCGTGGCTACAGTAAAGCCTGCCACCCCCGAATCCCGGAGCACTCCTGGCACAGTGCGCCGTACGGAGTGCCCATGACCCGTCTGGCGCGGCACTATTGCCATGTTGACCCTGATGTCATCCACGACGGGCTACCAGTACGGCCCACGGGTGGTGGGCCCCTTCGGGCAGAGAGACACCCGAAGGCGGCCTGGCCTCCCCTAGTCGGCCCGAGATGGGGCCGGCTCCACGCAGCCGGCTCGCTTCCCCCCTTGAAGAAGACGCCCCATTAAGGAGACAAGACGCGGTAAGGCTACGGTAATCTCCCGCCGGACGGCGGCACTGTAGCCATGCTTACCTCGACGAAGCCCTCGTCATCAGGATGAGGCAATAGTAGCCAGCCATCGACAAGACCCTTGGCAGTGGGGCCTACCTGTTGCCAAGGAGTTGGTAGCCGGCGGGACCCACCAGCCGGCGGGCCCCAGCAGTCGGCGCAGAAGCCGGCGAGCGCGGTCACAGACGGCTAGGCCCCGCGCCTAGTCGAATTACCATTGTACCCCCGGGGTGTAGGCCTATATAAACCCCCCGGGGCACCCATGCAAAGGGTTCGACCCTCAGCTAGATCTAGACACACACAACGAGGGGAAGCAAGCCAGCCATGCCCTTCTTCCTCCTCCCACCGAACAGCTCAAGGAGCATTGTGTAGCTACTTGTTCATCTAGTGATCATGCAGAGATCCCATAGAGCAGCAGTAGGGGTGTTATCTCCACGGAGAGCCCCGAAGCTGGGTAAGATTCGCCGGCGTGCATGTCTTCGCCTCCTCCCGTTTCCAGGCACCGGCGACGTCTTACTGGCTCCCACAATGATAAGCCACCCGTTGGCATATGTCGCACCTACCACCCAACATTTGGCGCCCACCGTGGGGCCAGGTGCACCGTCGTCCGGAGACCTGTTCTGGACGGGAACCCTCTTCCTCCCCAGCGAGCGTAGCCAGCCCGGCACGCCCGATGGCGCTTGCCACGACGCAATGCAAGGCGTCACCAGCATCCGCGCGGCGAGCAGCCTGGCCGATCTCCCCGACGAAACCCTCATCTCCGACGAGCTCGCCTCCGATGCGGGCACCGATCACCTTGCCAACCTCCTCGGCCAGCTCCATGTCTCCAGCGAGCCCGCTGTGGATCTGGAGTCGGTTGGCTCCACCGACCCGATGCCTGTCGACTCTGACACGGCCTCCTTCGACACCTTCCCCACCAACGTCGTGATCTACAACGACCCGCTTCCTCAGACCGACGGCCGCGATACCGTCACCACCGAAGTGATGGTCATCGGCCACGGCGGCCCGGCCGGCGAGAGCGCCCACGACGTCCCGCACGTGGCGGCCCACGACTTGTCCACCCCACTCCCGGCTAATGCTGATGACGAAGCACTGGAGGCACGCCGCCTCGCCCTCCTTGCAGAGGGCCGGAGGCTGGCTTCTGTGAGACGCCTCACAGAGGCCTACCAGCGCGAAGCTGACCGCGCCGCCTTCGGCACGCCGGCCCCAGGCGGGCCAAGCTGGGCCGGCCTTGTCAAGCAACGCGGCGCCGTCATCGCCGACATGCTGGGAGTCGACCGCCCAGTCTACGCCACTCCACTCGAGAACCTGCGCGCCGCCCAGGCGGCCGTGGACGAGTTGGACGGCTTGGAGGCCGAAGACCTCCCCCACATGACCCAGCGCATCCAGCAGCTGATCGATGCAGCCGCACAGCGGCACGAAGCCGACGCCCACGCGGGAAGCCCTCCCCCGCACCGAGATCACGGCGCGACGTCCCGGACACGGACTACGAGCAACACCCGCGCGCGGCGCGAGAAAGAGCCGGCGGCCAGCTGAAGCTGGACCCGAATCTCCATCGAGCGAGACGCGGACGGCCATCCCCGAGCCATGGAATGGCGGGGCAACCTGCCTCCGCCTCGACCCCGTGGAGAGAGATATCCCACCCCGCCGCCAGTGGCACACCCGACTCTCAGCGGCCGACTAGGTCGTCGCGAAGGAGTCGACGAGAACGACGCCCGCCACGGATCGACCGCCTGGCGCGATCCCTGGCGCTGGAAGAAGAAGACGATGCCGGCCCACCTTGTTTCAGCCCCCGCATCCGCGACGAGCCTTTCCTCAAAGGGTTCTCACTCCCAAGAGACACGCCCAAGTACAACGGCTCCGTGAAGCCGTAAGATTGGTTGATCGACTACTCCACGGCGGTCAGCATAGCCAACGGCAACCAGCGCGTTGCCGTGAAGTACGTGCCCCTCATGCTGCAAGGCACGGCCCGGACCTGGCTCAACAGCCTCAAGCCTCTCAGCATCAACAGCTGGCTAGATTTCACCGAAGCTTTCATCCGCAACTTCACCAGCACCTACAAGCGGGCCCCCAAGCCCAGGCAGCTCTCCCTATGCGTACAGGGCCCGGCCGAGTCCACTCGCGACTACCTCACGCGTTGGGCCAAGCTTCGCAATTCTTGCGAGGGGGTGCACGAGGTGCAAGCCATAGAATACTTCACAGCCGGGTGCCGAGAAGGTACCCTCCTCAAGCACAAGCTTCTCTGCGACGAGCCGGCTACCCTCGACGAGCTTCTGGACATAGCGGACAAATATGCGACCGCCGACTCCTCAATGAAGACCGAGCTTCGGGTAGACACGTCCGGAAAAGTACTCAACCCGGCGCCCAAGACGCCGGCTGGGGATCCCGGCCGACGCACACACCCGAACGACCACAAGCGCAAGGGCCCCGCGCCGCCTCCCGCCAGTCGGCAGGTGGCCACAGTTGAAGACGTGTCGCCTGAAGGGCGGCCCGCGCCCAGGAAACCCAAGGGCGGCCGGCCGGCTTGGCAGCCGGCCTTCTCCTACGAGCAAACTCTCGACGCCCCCTGCAAGTTCCACAGCGGCGCGAAGCCGTCCAACCACACAACCTGAAAGTGCAATTGGCTCACCCGAATTTCCAAAGGCGAGGGGCTCGCGCCGCCTCCGCCTGCTGGCCCGCCGCCTCCGGCAGCTCGGCCGACAGTCGGAGCCGTGCATGACGAGTTCCCTGACGAGAAAGCAACCTACATCGTCTTTACGAGCCAGCCCGAAGACCGGCGCAGCAAACGCCGAGAGCACCAGGAAGTCAGCATGGTCACTGCCAACCCCGCCGGACACATGCATTGGTCAGAAAAGCCCATCAGCTGGAGCCAGGCCGACCATCCAGAGGTGATGCCATCTCCCGGCTCTTATGCGCTGCTCCTGGAAGCCACCCTCACGACGGACAGACGCGCTGCCCGCTTCTCCCGTGTGCTGATAGACGGCGGGAGCAGCATCAATATCCTGTACCATGATACCCTGGAGAAGCTAAATGTCAAGACGAAGCAGCTCATGCCTACTCGAAAAGTGTTCCATGGCATCGTACCCGGGCTGTCCTGCACCCCCATTGGCAAAATCAAGATTGATGTATTTTTTGGGGACAAGGAGCATTTCCGCCGGGAAGCGATCTGGTTTGAAGTGGTGGACCTGGAGAGCCCTTACCATGCATTGCTTGGCCGACCTGCCTTGGCCAAATTCAGGGCAGTTCCCCACTATGCATACCTCAAGATGAAGATACCGAGCACCAAAGGCGTCATCACCATAGCCGGCGATTACAAGAAGTCCTCTGAGTGCGCGGCAGCCAGCAGCCGGCTGTCCGAGTCCCTTGTGATTGCCGAAGAAAAGAAGATGTTGGACCTAGTCGTGGCCATAGCCGGCAAGCAGTCGGCCGTGTCCCCCAACCCCAAGGAGCACGATGCTCAAGGATCCTTCCAGCCGGCCAAGGAGACGAAGAAGATACCTCTTGACCCCGAGCATCTAGAGAGGTTTGCTGTCATCAGGGCAAGCCTGAACAGCAAATAGGAAGGCGAGCTCGCCGATTTCCTCCGTGAGAATCGGGACATCTTTGCGTGGTCCCCCAAGGACATGCCGGGTGTTCCGAGGAAATTCGCCGAGCACAAACTACACGTCCGAGAAGACGCGAAGCCAGCCAAACAACCCCTTCGCCGACTGTCGGAGGAGAAACGCAGGATTGTGGGAGAGGAAATAGCTCGGCTTCTGGCAGCCGGCTTCATTATGGAAGTTTTCTTTCCAGAATGGCTCGCCAACCCGGTCCTTGTGCTAAAGAAGAATAACAAGTGGCGCATGTGTATAGACTACACGAGCCTCAACAAGGCTTGCCCCAAAGATCCCTTTGCCCTGCCAAGGATTGACCAAGTGATAGACTCCACGGCCGGATGCGAGCTGTTGAGTTTCTTGGATGCTTACTCAGGATATCACCAGATAAAGCTAGATCCGGACGACCGCCTGAAGACCGCCTTCATCACGCCATTTGGAGCCTTCTGCTACCTGACTATGACATTCGACTTAAGAAATGCTGGTGCCACTTTTCAGCGTTGCATGCAGAAGTGCCTCCTCAAGCAACTCGGCAGAAACGCTCACATCTACGTGGACGACATTGTGGTGAAGACGGAGAAGTGCGGCACTCTGCTGGGAGACCTCAAGGAAACGTTTGAGAACCTACGCTGATTCCAAATCAAGCTCAACCCCGAGAAATGCGTGTTCGGAGTGCCAGCCAGCCAGCTCCTAGGCTTCCTGGTCTCCGAACGCGGCATCGAATGCAACCCGGTGAAGATCAAGGCCATCAAGAGAATGGCGATCCCCACCAAGCTTCGAGACATCCAAAAGTTCACCGGATGCTTGGCCTCCTTGAACTGCTTCATCAGCCGGCTCAGAGAGAAGGCTCTCCCCCTCTACCGCCTCATGAAGAAGAGCACTCACTTCGAGTGGAACAACCAGGCCGACCAAGCTTTTCACGAGCTGAAGAAGATGCTGGCCACGCCGCCCGTCCTGGCGGCGCCGACTGAGAAAGAGCCCATGCTCCTTTACATTGCCGCAACCAGCCGGGTGGTCAGCACCGTCATCGTAGTCCAACGCCCAGAAGAAGGTCGAGCCCAGCCGGTCCAGAGGCCAGTGTATTATTTTAGCAAGGTGTTGTCCACTTCAAAGCGGAACTACCCGCACTACCAGAAGATGTGTTACGGCGTGTACTTCATCGCCAAGAAGCTAAAGCCCTACTTTCAAGAGCACTCCGTCACGGTCGTATGCACCGCCCCGCTGGCCGAGATCATAGGCAGCCGGGACGCATCTGGCCGGGTGGCGAAATGGGCCATCGAGCTGCCCCTTACACGATCTTCTACCAGCCCCGCACCGCCATCAAGTCCCAAGCAATGGCCGACTTCCTCGTCGACTGGGCCGAGACCCAGTACCTGCCGCCGGCTCCTGACTCCACCCATTGGCGCATGCACTTTGACGGGTCCAAGATGCGCACCGGCTTGGGAGCCCGCATTGTCCTTACCTCTCCCAAGGGCGACAAGCTTAGATACACGCTGCAAATTCACTTTACCGCCTCCAGCAACGTGGCCGAGTACGAGGCGCTCATACACGGGCTCCGGCTTGACAAGGAACTCGGCATCCGCCGGATCCTATGTTATGGCGACTCGGACTTGGTGGTCCAGCAATCATCCAGCGACTGGGACGCCAAGGACGCAAATATGGCAAGCTACCACTTCCTGGTCCAACAACTCAGCGGATACTTTGAAGGATGCGAGTTCCTCCATGTACCGCGAGCCGACAACAAGCCAGCCGATGCCCTGGCTCGAATAGGCTCCACTCGGCAAGCAATACCAACCGGCGTCGCTCTACAATGCCTCCTCAAGCCGTCCATCAAGCCGTCTCTAGAGTCCGATTCCATCTTCGTGCCGCCTGACCCCGACGCGGCCGGGTCCGGCTCGAAGAACCAAGCGGGCGACCCCGAGACTTCAGTAGTCGGCCTGGGGGCTTCGGCAACCGGCTCGGGGACTGCAGTAGCCGGCTTGGGGACTGTGGTAGCCAGCCCGGGGACTGCACCAGCACAACAGCCGCCGGCCAACTCCAGCATTTCACCACCCAGCCCGCCCACCCTGGTGGCTGTAGCCACATAGGCAGTGGGAGAAGTCACGGCTCCGTCATGGGCTCAGTCCATCGTCAACTTCCTAGTAAACCAAGATCTGTCGGCTGACGAAGCAGAGGCAAGACAAGTCCAACGCCGAGCCGGAGCATACACAATCGTCAACAGAGAGCTCATCAAGCGCAGTGTCACTGGAGTTCTCCAGCGATGCGTCGAGCAAGAGAAGGGCATTGCAATCCTCAGAGACATTCACCAAGGAGAATGCGGCCACCATGCGGCCTCAAGATCACTCGTCACCAAAGCCTTCCGCCATGGTTTCTTTTGGCCAACTGCCTTGGATGACGCCAAGGAATTAGTTAAATATTGCAAAGGGTGCCAACTTTTCAGCTCCAAGCAACACATGCCGGCTTCGGCACTCAAGACCATTCCCCTCACCTGGCCCTTCGCCGTTTGGGGACTGGACATAGTGGGCCCATTCAAGACGGCGCGCGGCGGCATGACGCATTTGCTCGTCGCCGTGGACAAATTCACCAAGTGGATTGAGGCAAAGCCGATCAAGAAGCTGAATGGGCCGACTGCTGTAACATTCATCACAGACATAACAACTCGGTACGGCATGCCACACAGCATCATCACCGACAATGGCACGAATTTTGCCAAAGGAGCCTTGGCACGTTTCTGCGCAACAAGGTATTCGGCTGGACTTAGCGTCCGTCGCCCACCCGTAGTCAAACGGCCAGGTCGAGCGAGCCAACGGCCTCATCCTCTCCGGCATCAAGCCCCGACTGGTCGTACCTCTGGAGCGTTCAGCCGGCTGTTGGCTTCATGACCTGCCGGCTGTCCTCTGGAGTCTGCGCACTACACCAAACAAGTCAACCGGCTTCACCCCTTTCTTCCTTGTGTATGGTGCCGAGGCGGTCATCCCAACTGACATCGAGTTCGACTCGCCTCGAGTAACCATGTACACTGAAGCGGAGGCCAAGGAAGCACGAGAAGACGGCGTAGACTTGCTGGAGTAAAGCCGGCTGTTAGCCCTCAGCCGGTCTGCCATCTACCAGTAGGGTTTGCGCTGCTACCACAGCCGGAAGGTCAGGCCAAGATCTTTTCAAGAGGGCGATCTTGTGCTCCAGCTGATCCAGCGAACAGCCGGCCAGCACAAGCTCTCGGCCCCTTGGGAAGGCCCCTTCGTCATCAGCAGAGCTCTAGGCAATGACTCCTACTACCTGATCGACGCACAGAAGCCGAAGGCACGCAAGAGAGACGACTCCGGCAAGGAGTCAGAACGACCATGGAACGCCGACCTCCTTCGAAGATTTTACAGTTGAAATGCAGTATGTATCACGCTAACTTTTGTATTAAGTACGAGACAATAGGCCCCTCGAGGAGGGCTCGGGGACTGCCATCTCTTATCTATGAATGAAAAATATCGTGCTTATGACTTTGTCATTTCATTTACTTGTTCCGTCCAGCATCGGGTTCGACTAGTCGGCCCGGGGACTGGCCGACTGGAGTTATATTAGAAGTCCTACCCGCAGTCAGACAAGTAGTGTGCCGGCTCCCAAGCTTTCTCTTGCCAAAAGTCGCAGTTCGAAGAACCGGCTGTCCGACTGGCAAGAGTTAAAGGCAGGAACGGGCGCCCACACGAAAAACGGCTAGGGACTAACGGACTAATATAACAAAAGCCGGTTTTTCTCCCACCGCCGCATGGCTACCAGAGTAGCCGGCCGGCTGGTTTCCATTCACTTCACTTCAATCCAAGAAAGCTCAAGTACTTGCCTCCCCAAAGAGGGAAGGCGGCAAAGGAAAAAGCCTAAGGATAAAAAGCATACGCGAATGGAAACCAAACATGCACGTAATAATATTTACATAAAAGACCTCCGAGAGGCTAGCATTCAACATAGTTTGGATACACCCCCAGTGGGTGGAACTGCGAAAACTTAATGAAGATTGTTCAAAAGACAACAAGCAGGAAAAATAAGGATGACAGGTCAAGCCGGCGGAGCGACCGACGAGCCGGGCTGGTTGGCGGAGACGGTTGTGCCGGCTGAAGGAGCGGCCGGCTGGCGAACCTCGGCTTGGTCACCGCCTCCCGCAGAAGGCGCACTTCCACGCGCCTCGTTGCTGGAGGCACGGTCGGCCTGAGGTTGGCCGGTTGTTCCACCAGCCGGCTCGACGTCTTCGCCGTCGTCCTCCTCATCATCCTCGCCCTTGTCGCTGGAGGCGATCTCCTCCGCCAAATCCTCGCCCACCGCCGGGTTCAGCCCAAACCACTCCTCCGGCTGGGCAACACCTTCATCATCGATCTCCGGTGCAAAAACGCTGATGTCGGTGCACTCGGCGATCGTTGAAGCCCGTTGGGCGATAGCCGACCTCACCTCTTCCAGCTCCGCATCGGCCTCCATCCGCCAAGTGCGCAGCTGGTCCAGGCTTAGCCCTGGGTACCAAGCCTGAACGAACTCCAACGCCCGCCCGGCTCCGAGGCGGGCCGCTGACGACTTCCAAGCCTCAAAGTGACCAACTGTGACCTCCAGCCAGTCGGCAGTCCGGCTTGGGGTGCGGGGGATCGTCTCGCCGGGCCAGAGGGCGGCCAACACTGGCGCCCCGACATGTTGGAGCCGGCGAAGCATCCGATGAGCCGGCTGCAACCGCGCCTAGATAGCCAAGAGCTGCTCCTCAAGCGTCCGGTTTGCATCCGGCGCGATGTTGGCCCCCGCCTGACGGCGCGCCTCGCGATGGGCCTCGATGCTTTGGGCGGCAAAGGCGGAGTAGCCGGGGAAGTAGTCCGCACCAAAAAACAAGCAGCAGCTCAAGTTAAGCCAAAGACCCAGGCGGCAAGGAGCAGGAGAGGGGCGAGGAAGGCGGCTTACCGTCGATCAAATCCTCGATCCGGCCGAAGCCTTCATCCAGGGCTCGCCGGGTCTCAGCCCAGCTCGCTGCCTCGGTCTCATACTCTTCCTTCAGGGCGGCTTCGCTATCCTGCGCCGCCTGTAGGGCCGCCTTGTGGCTCTTATCCTGGTCGGCCAGCTTCTTGGCCAGGCGATCACGCTCCTGGACCAAGGCAGCGTACTTGGCATCCTTGGTATGAAGGGCGGCCTTCGCTTCGCCGAGCTCCTTCCTCAAGTCGGCGTTGGCCCCTGAAGACAAAGAAAAAGAAAAACCAATAAGAAAAGAGTCGTCAAGAAAGATCCGACCTGACTGCGCAGCAGTCGGCCCGAATCTCGGGGACTACACCCAGTGGGTGCACTGACGCGCCCCCACAGGAGACAGACAAGATCGAGTACTTACTTCGGCTGTCGGCCAGGTCGTCAGTCCTCCGGCTCAACTCCCGAGCCTGGGAGTTGAAGGCGGCAGCATGGAGGTTGTGATATTCCGGGAAGTTCAGACAAGAGACAAAAATAAGGTAGCCGTCAAGAAAGATCTGACCCGACTGCACAGCAGTCGGCCCGAATCTCGGGGACTACACCCAGTGGGTGCGCTGACGCGCCCCCACGGAAGAAATTAAGAGAGCAAAGCGGCCAAGAATGAAGGACTCATCCGGATGGTGGCTCGCGTCGACAGGAACTCCTGGGTGAACTGTTGCAGCAGGGCGGCCTGAGCTTGCAGCCGGCTCCGGACCCCTTGAGCCGCCACATTCAGCTCGCCAGTCCCCCCGCTGGGAGTCCACTCGGACGTGGCGGTGCTGGCCGCCTCCAGATCTTCCACCGGCAGGCCTGAGCCCGCGACTCGGCGCAACTCCGGCGGAGCGGCGCCTCCCCCTGCGCGCTGACCTGTCGCCGGCTGCACCTCGAGGCCGGCTTTGTTCCCCGGCTCACCCCCGGTCGGCCCCTCTGGCGCCGCTGACGATTGGCCGCCTTGGCCCGCTCTGGTTGGCGCTGCTGGTGGCGCTTTCCTCGCAAAGGCCACGGGGTCCTCCCCCTCTCCATCAGCGGCAGGTCTTGGACGATCTCCTCCGCCAAGGGCAATGGGGTGTCGGGGGCCACGGCTCGGAGGGGAATGGCGAGCAGTGGACGCTGGTTGCGCGAACCCTTCGCCTCCGTCTCCGCGGTCGCCGCCTCCATCTGGGCCTTGGCTGCCACGTCGGCCTGCTCCCTCGCCGCCTGGGCGGCCGCTTTCTCCGTTGCCTCGCGCTCCTCCCGCGCTTCACGGGCGTTCCGCTCTGTGGCCTCCCTGAGGTCGGCGCGGGGGTCCGCGCGGCGGGAGATTGAAGAACCTCCAGCCGGCCCAACTACGGAGCCGCCCGGACCACGCTCAAGGGAAAGCGGCGCCCTGTCCAGCAAGCGGAAGAAATTAAGAAGAATGCTCGAACAAGAAAAGAATGATGTAGAGCATGCGACAAGGCAATTGACGACTTACGCTGAGACCGCCTGAGGCTGCTTCACCACCTTGCGGAAGTGGGCCGCTTTCGCAGCCGCCTCGTCTCGCTTGGTTGCCGTGGTGGAGGCTTTGGACTTCTTCGGCCGACTGCCGAAGAGGCCTGAAGCGGCCCGGCGCTTCTGTGCACCGCCGCCGACAGCCGGCACGATGGACGAGCCCGCGCCCTGATGGTCGGCCGCCGGCTGGCGACGCGGGGAGACTTCGGTTTCGAAATCATCCGGCCAGTCGTCGAAGCTGGCGGTGAGCCTTGCGCCCCTGGGCTCAGCGTCGTCCCCCACGACGGCGTCTTCCGTGGCGGCCGCCCCCAAGTCCGGGTCGTCGACGTCGTCCGCCGTGCGGTCGGGGGCGTATTGGCGTTCTATCCCCGCTGCCCCGGTCGTCGGCGGGAGAAGAGGGTTCTGCTAAGAAGAACCGACTGATCAGAAGCCGGCCATCGTGAAGCCGGCCACCAACAAGAAGAAGGAAAGGAAAACTTACCACGGGCGGAGGGTTGGCGCGAGAGTACGGCGCCTTGCCGTATCGCCAGTCCTCGGCGAGCTTGCAACTGGAGATGTAGTTTACCATGTACGATACCTCCGCATGAGGCATCTCCCTGGTGCTCAGCCGGCATGGGTCGAACCGGCCGCTCATCTGGCACATCATGTGGGGCCGGCTTTGGAGAGGAGATATCTGGCGCTCCACGAAGGCGGCCACCAAGTCGGCCCCGCTCAGACCTTCCGACTGGATCATCACCCGAAGCCGGGAGACGGCAGCATTCCCGGCCTGAGACAGTGACCGGGACCGGAAAGTCCATGAGGGCTGCCTCCCAGCCGGCGGGCCGGCTACGTAAGCCGGCAGGTTGACGTGGTCTCCTTGCTCGGCGACGTTCTTCACGTAGAAGTATGACTTCTGCCAGATCTTCACCGACTGGATCAGGGGGATGGGCGGGAACGGGTTGTTCTTGTTGGGGAACGTTGTAGAAAACAAAAAATTTCCTACGGTTTCACCAAGATCCATCTAGGAGTTCATCTAGCAACGAGTGGTTGGATTGCATCTACATACCTTTGTAGATCACGCGCGGAAGCGTTCAAAGAACGGGGATGAGGAAGGCGTACTCGACGTGATCCAAATCACCGGAGATCCTAGCACCGAACGGACGGAACCTCCGTGTTCAACACACGTACGGTCAATGTAACGTCTCCTTCTTCTTGATCCAGCAAGGGGAAGGAGAGGTTGAGGAAGATGGCTCCAGCAGCAGCACGACGGTGTGGTGTTGATGGAGCAGCAGTACTCCGGCAGGGCTTCGCTAAGCACTATGGAGGAGGAGGATGTGTTGGAGAGGGAGAGGGAGGCACCGAAGATCAAGGAAAGAAGTCCTCCATCTCCCCACTATATATAGGAGGGACAAGGGGGGGGGGCGCCGGCCCTAGGAGATCCAATCTCCTAGGGGGGTGCGGCCAAGGGGAGGAATACCTCCTCCCCAAGGCACCTAGGAGGTGCCTTCCCCTCCTAGGACTCTTCCTTTAGGGTTTCCCCCACCCTAGGCGCATGGGCCCTAGGGGGAAGTGGAGGCCCAGCCCACTTTGGGCTGGATCCCTTCCCACTTCAGCCCATGGGGCCCTCCGGGATAGGTGGCCCCACCCGGTGGACCCTCGGGACCCTTCCGGTGGTTCCGGTACAATACCGGTGACCCCGAAACTTGTCCTGATGCCCGAAATAGCACTTCCTATATATAATTCTTTACCTCCGGACCATTTCGGAACTCCTCGTGACGTCCGGGATCTCATCCGCGACTCCGAACAACATTCGGGTTACTGCATATACATATCCCTACAACCCTAGCGTCACCGAACCTTAAGTGTGCAGACCCTACGGGTTCGGGAGACATGTAGACATGACCGAGACGACTCTCCGGCCAATAACAAACAGCGGGATCTGGATACCCATGTTGGCTCCCACATGCTACTCGATGATCTCATCGGATGAACCACGATGTCGAGGATTCAAGCAACCCTGTATACAATTCCCTTCGTCAATTGGTATGTTACTTGCCCGAGATCCGATCGTCGGTACCCCAATACCTCGTTCAATCTCGTTACCGACAAGTCACTTTACTTGTACCGTAATGCATGATCCCGTGACCAGACACTTGGTCACTTTGAGCTCATTATGATGATGCATTACTGAGTGGGCCCAGTGATACCTCTCCGTCATACGGAGTGACAAATCCCAGTCTTGATCCGTGTCAACCCAACAGACACTTTCGGAGATACCCGTAGTATACCTTTATAGTCACCCAGTTACGTTGTGACGTTTGGTATACTCAAAGCACTCCTACGGTATCCGGGAGTTAGATGATCTCATGGTCTAAGGAAAAGATACTTGACATTGGAAAACTCTAGGAAACGAACTATACGATCTTGTGCTATGTTTAGGATTGGGTCTTGTCCATCACATCATTCTCCTAATGATGTGATCTCATTATCAATGACATCCAATGTCCATAGTCAGGAAACCATGACTATCTGTTGATCAACGAGCTAGTCAACTAGAGGCTTACTAGGGACATGTTGGTGTCTATTATTCACACATGTATTATGATTTCCGGATAACACAATTATAGCATGAATAAAGACAATTATCATGAACAAGGAAATATAATAATAATGCTTTTATTATTGCCTCTAGGGCATATTTCCAACAGTCTCCCACTTGCACTAGAGTCAATAATCTAGTTACATTGTGATGAATCGAACACCCATGGAATTCTGGTGTTGATCATGTTTTGCTCTAGGGAGAGGTTTAGTCAACGGATCTGCTACATTCAGGTCCGTGTGTACTTTACAAATATCTATGTCTCCAGCTTGAACATTTTCACGAATGGAGTTGAAGCGATGCTTGATGTGCCTTGTCTTCTTGTGAAACCTAGGCTCCTTGGCAAGTGCAATAGCTCCAGTGTTGTCATAGAAGAGCTTGATCGGCCCCGACGCATTGGGTATGACTCCTAGGTCGGTGATGAACAACTTCACCCAAATTGCTTCATGTGCTGCCTCCGAGGCTGCCATGTACTCCGCTTCACATGTAGATCCCGCCGCGACACTCTGCTTGCAACTGCACCAGCTTACTGCCCCACCATTCAAAATATACACGTATCCGGTTTGTGACTTTGAGTCATCCAGATCTGTGTCGAAGCTAGCGTCGACGTAACCCTTTACGACGAGCTCTTCGTCACCTTCATAGATGAGAAACATTTCCTTAGTCCTTTTCAGGTACTTCAGGATATTCTTGACCGCTATCCAGTGTTCCATGCCAGGATTACTTTGGTACCTTCCTACCAAACTCACGGCAAGGTTTACATCAGGTCTGGTACACATCATGGCATACATAATAGAACCTATGGCTGAGGCATAGGGGATGACACTCATCTCTTCTATATCTTCTGTCGTGGTCGGACATTGAGCCGAGCTCAATTTCACACCTTGTAACACAGGCAAGAACCCCTTCTTAGACTGATCCATATTGAATTTCTTCAATATCTTATCAAGGTATGTGCTTTGAAAGACCTATGAGGCGTCTTGATCTATCTCTATAGATCTTGATGCCTAATATATAAGCAGCATCTCCAAGGTCCTTCATTGAAAAACTTTTATTCAAGTAGGCCTTAATGTTGTCCAAGAGTTCTATATCATTTCCCATCAAAAGTATGTCATCTACATACAATATGAGAAATGCTACAGAGCTCCCACTCACTTTCTTGTAAACGCAGGCTTCTCCATAAGTCTGCGTAAACCCAAACGCTTTGATCATCTCATCAAAGCGAATGTTCCAACTCCGAGATGCTTGCACCAGCCCATAAATTGAGCGTTGGAGCTTGCACACCTTGTCAGCATTCTTAGGATCGACAAAACCTTCCGGCTGCATCATATACAATTCTTCCTTAAGGAAACCATTAAGGAATGCCGTTTTGACGTCCATTTGCCATATTTCATAATCATAGAATGCGGCAATTGCTAACATGATTCGGACGGACTTCAGCTTCGCTACCGGTGAGAAAGTCTCATCGTAGTCAACCCCTTAAACTTGTCGATAACCCTTAGGGACAAGCCGAGCTTTATAGATGGTCACATTACCATCCGCGTCTGTCTTCCTCTTAAAGATCCATTTATTTTCTATGGCTCACCGCTCAACGGGCAAGTCAGTCAAAGTCCATACTTCTTTTCATACATGGATCCTATCTCGGATTTCATGGCTTCTAGCCATTTGTCGGAATCCAGGCCCGCCATTGCTTCTTCATAGTTCGAAGGTTCACCATTGTCTAACAACATGATTTCCAAGACAGGGTTGCCGTACCACTCTGGTGCGGAACGTGTCCTTGTGGACCTTTGAATTTCAGTAGGAGCTTGATCAGAAGTATCTTGATCATCATCATTAACTTCCTCTCTAGTCGGTGCAGGCACCTCAGGAACATTTTCTTGAGTTGCGCCATTTTCCGGTTCAAGAGGTAATACTTCATCAAGTTCTACTTTCCTCCCATTTATTTCTTTCGAGAGAAACTCTTTCTCTCGAAAGGATCCATTCTTGGCAACAAAGATCTTGCCTTCGGATCTGAGGTAGAAGGTATACCCAATAGTTTCTTTAGGGTATCCTATGAAGACGCATTTTTCTGATTTGGGTTCGAGCTTTTCAGGTTGAAGTTTCTTGACATAAGCATCGCATCCCCAAACTTTTAGAAACGACAACTTAGGTTTCTTCCCAAACCATAATTCAAATGGTGTCGTCTCAACGGATTTCGACGGAGCCCTATTTAAAGTGAATGCGGCAGTCTCTAAAGCATACCCCCAAAAAGATAGCGGTAAATCAGCAAGAGACATCATAGATCGCACCATATCTAATAGAGTGCGATTATGACGTTCGGACACACCATTACGCTGAGGTGTTCCAGGCGGCGTGAGTTGTGAAACTATTCCACATTTTCTTAAGTGTGTGCCAAACTCGTGACTCAAGTATTCTCCTCCACGATCTGATCGCAGGAACTTGATTTTCCTGTCACGTTGATTCTCAAGCTCATTCTAAAATTCCTTGAACTTTTCAAAGGTCTCAGACTTGTGTTTCATTAAATAGACATACCCATATCTACTCAAGTCATCAGTGAGGGTGAGAACATAACAATAGCCACCGCGAGCCTCAACACTCATTGGACCGCACACATCAGTATGTATGATTTCCAATAAGTTGGTTGCTCGCTCCATTGTTCCTGAGAACGGAGTCTTGGTCATTTTACCCATGAGGCATGGTTCGCACGTGTCAAATGATTCGTAATCAAGAGACTCTAAAAGTCCATCTGCATGGAGCTTCTTCATGCGTTTGACACCTATGTGACCAAGGCGGCAGTGCCACAAGTATGTGGGACTATCATTATCAACCTTATATCTTTTGGTACTCACACTATGAATATGTGTAGCATTACGCTCGAGATTCATTAAGAATAAACCATTCACCATCGGAGCATGACCATAAAACATATCTCTCATATAAATAGAACAACCATTATTCTTGGATTTAAATGAGTAGCCATCTCGAATTAAATGAGATCCTGATACAATGTTCATGCTCAAACTTGGCACTAAATAACAATTATTGAGGTTCAAAACTAATCCCGTAGGTAAATGTAGAGGTAGTGTGCCGACGGCGATCACACCGACCTTGGAACCATTCCCGACGCGCATCGTCACCTCGTCCTTCGCCAGTCTCCGCTTATTCCGCAGCTCCTGCTTTGAGTTACAAATGTGAGCAACTACACCGGTATCAAATACCCAGGAGCTACTACGAGTACTCGTAAGGTACACATCAATTACATGTATATCACATATACCTTTCGTTTTGCCGGCCTTCTTGTCCGCTAAGTACTTGGGGCAGTTCCGCTTCCAGTGACCACTTTACTTGCAATAAAAGCACTCAGTCTCGGGCTTGGGTCCATTCTTTGACTTCTTCCCGGCAGCTTGCTTGCCGGGCGCGGCAACTCCCTTGCCGTCCTTCTTGAAGTTCTTCTTGCCCTTGCCCTTTTTGAACTTAGTGGTTTTATTCACCATCAACACTTGATGTTCCTTTTTGACTTCTACCTCTGCTGATTTCAGCATTGCAAATACTTCCGGAATGGTCTTTTCCATCCCCTGCATATTGAAGTTCATCACAAAGCTCTTGTAGCTCGGTGGAAGCGACTGAAGGATTCTGTCAATGACCGCGTCATCCGGGAGATTAACTCCCAGCTGAGTCAAGCGGTTATGTAACCCAGACATTGTGAGTATGTGCTCACTGACAGAACTATTTTCCTCCATCTTACAGCTGAAGAATTTGTCGGAGACTTCATATCTCTCGACCCGGGCATGAGCTTGGAAGACCATTTTCAGCTCTTCGAACATCTCATATGCTCCGTGTCTCTCAAAACGCTTTTGGAGCCCCGGCTCTAAGCTGTAAAGCATGCCGCACTGAACGAGGGAGTAGTCATCGGTACGTGCCTGCCAAGCGTTCATAACGTCTTGTTCTGCAGGGAGAACAGGTGCGTCACCCAGCGGTGCTTGTAGGACATAATCTTTCTTGGCAGCTATGAGGATGATCCTCAGGTTCCGGACCCAGTCCGTGTAGTTGCTGCCATCGTCTTTCAGCTTGGTTTTCTCTAGGAACGCGTTGAAGTTGAGGACTACGTTGGCCATTTGTTCTACAAGACATATTGTAAAGATTTTAGACTAAGTTCATGATAATTAAGTTCATCTAATCAAATTATTCAATGAACTCCCACTTAGATAGACATCCCTCCTGTCATCTAAGTATAACATGATCCGAGTTAACTAGGCCGTGTCCGATCATCACGTGAGACGGACTAGTCAATGTCGGTGAACATCTTCATGTTGATCGTATCTTCTATACGACTCATGCTCGACCTTTCGGTCTTCTGTGTTCCAAGGCCATGTCTGTACACATGCTAGGCTCGTCAAGTCAACCTAAGTGTTTTGCATGTGTAAATCTGTCTTACACCCGTTGTATGTGAACGTTAGAATCTATCACACCCGATCATCACGTGGTGCTTCGAAACAACGAACTGTTGCAACGGTGCACAGTTAGGGGGAACACTTTCTTGAAATTATTATGAGGGATCATCTTATTTACTACCGTCGTTCTAAGCAAACAAGATGAAAAACATGATAAACATCACATGCAATCAAATAATAATAGTGACATGATATGGCCAATATCACATAGCTCCTTTGATCTCCATCTTGGAGCTCCATGATCATCTTGTCACCGGCATGACACCATGATCTCCATCATCATGATCTCCATCATCGTGTCTCCATGAAGTTGCTCGCCAACTATTACTTCTACTACTATGGCTAACGCGTTTAGCAATAAAGTAAAGTAACTTACATGGCGTTTCTCAATGACACGCAGGTCATACAAAAAATATAGACAACTCCTATGGCTCCTGCCGGTTGTCATACTCATCGACATGCAAGTCGTGATTCGTATTACAATAGCATGAACATCTCATACATCACATATAGAAAATTCATCATTCATCACAACTTTGGCCATATCATATCACAAAGCACTTGCTGCAAAAACAAGTTAGACGTCCTCTAATTGTTGTTGCAAGTTTTACGTGGCTGAAGTAGGGTTCTAGCAAGAACGTTTTCTTACCTACATGAAAGCCACAACATGATTTGTCAACTTCTATTTACCCTTCATAAGGACCCTTTTCATCGAATCCGCTCCAACTAAAGTGGGAGAGACAGACACCCGCCAGCCACCTTATGCAACTTGTGCATGTTAGTCGGTGGAACCGGTCTCACGTAAGCGTACGTGTAAGGTTGGTCCGGGCCGCTTCATCCCACAATACCGTTGAAGCAAGATAAGACTAGTAGTGGCAAGAAAGTTGACAACATCAACGCCCACAACAAATTGTGTTCTACTCATGCAAGAGAACTACGCATAGACCTAGCTCATGATGCCACTATTGGGGAACGTTGCAGAAAACAAAAAATTTCCTACGGTTTCACCAAGATCCATCTAGGAGTTCATCTAGCAACGAGTGGTTGGATTGCATCTACATACCTTTGTAGATCACGCGCGGAAGCGTTCAAAGAACGGGGATGAGGAAGGCGTACTCGACGTGATCAACACACGTACCTCCGTGTTCAACACATGTACAGTCAGCGTAACGTTTCCTTCTTCTTGATCCAGCAAGGGGAAGGAGAGGTTGAGGAAGATGGCTCCAGCAGCAGCATGACGGCGTGGTGTTGATGGAGCTGCAGTACTCCGGCAGGGCTTCGCTAAGCACTATGGAGGAGGAGGATGTGTTGGAGAGGGAGAGGGAGGCACCAGAGATCAAGGTAAGAAGTCCTCCATCTCCCCACTATATATAGGAGGGCCAAGGGGGGGGGCGCCGGCCCTAGGAGATCCAATCTCCTAGGGGGTGCGGCCAAGGGGAGGAATCCCTCCTCCCCAAGGCACCTTGGAGGTGCCTTCCCCTCCTAGGACTCTTCCTTTAGGGTTTCCCCCACCCTAGGCGCATGGGCCCTAGGGGGAAGTGGCGCCCCAGCCCACTTTGGGCTGGATCCCTTCCCACTTCAGCCCATGGGGCCCTCCGGGATAGGTGGCCCCACCCGGTGGACCCCCGGGACCCTTCCGGTGGTTCCAGTACAAATACCGGTGACCCCGAAACTTGTCCCGATGCCCGAAATAGCACTTCCTATATATAATTCTTTACCTCTGGACCATTCCGGAACTCCTCATGACATCCGGGACTCCGAACAACATTCGGGTTACTGCATATACATATCCCTACAACCCTAGCGTCACTGAACCTTAAATGTGCAGACCCTACGGGTTCGGGAAACATGTAGACATGACCGAGATGACTCTCCGGCCAATAACAAACAACGGGATCTGGATACCCATGTTGGCTCCCACATGCTCCTCGATGATCTCATCGGATGAACCACGATGTCGAGGATTCAAGCAACCCCGTATACAATTCCCTTCGTCAATCGGTATGTTACTTGCCCGAGATCCGATCGTCGGTATCCCAATACCTCGTTCAATCTCGTTACCGGCAAGTCACTTTACTCGTACTGTAATGCATGATCCCATGACCAGACACTTGGTCACTTTGAGCTCATTATGATGATGCATTACCGAGTGGGCCCAGTGATACCTCTCCGTCATATGGAGTGACAAATCCCAGTCTTGATCCGTGTCAACCCAACAAACACTTTCGTAGATACCCGTAGTATACCTTTATAGTCACCCAGTTATGTTGTGACGTTTGGTATACCCAAAGCACTCCTACGGTATCCGGGAGTTACACGATCTCATGGTCTAAGGAAAAGATACTTGACATTGGAAAACTCTAGCAAACGAACTATACGATCTTGTGCTATGTTTAGGATTGGGTCTTGTCCATCACATCATTCTCCTAATGATGTGATCTCGTTATCAATGACATCCAATGTCCATAGTCAGGAAACCATGACTATCTGTTGATCAATGAGCTAGTCAACTAGAGGCTTACTAGGGACATGTTGGTGTCTATTATTCACACATGTATTACGATTTCCGGATAACACAATTATAGCATGAATAAAGACAATTATCATGAACAAGGCAATATAATAATAATGCTTTTATTATTGCCTCTAGGGCATATTTCCAACAGTTCTCGCCCGCCCTCCTCATGGCAATGAAGGCCCCGCAGGGGGCGGGCACGCCGGTGACGACGGTGCCAAGTTTGCTCTGGAAGAACTCCCCCTAGAGCTCCAGCGTGGGGAGCAGCCCCAAGAAGCCTTCGCAGAGGGAGACGAAGGCCGACAGCAGCATCACCGCATTGGGCGTGAGGTGATGCGGCTGAAGGTTGTAGAACTCGAGGAAGGAGTGTAGAAATCCGCTCGCCGGAAGGCCGAAGCCGCGTAGGAAGTGCGAGCGGAAGACGACCCGCTCGCCCTCCTCCGGTGCCGGCGAGATCTCCGTCTCCGGCGCCAGGCGGACCCGCACAAGGTTGGCGTCGGGCAGGCGCCGAGTCTGGCGGAGGAACGCAACATGGTCCTCATGGACGTTGGAGCCGTCCCATGAGCTCGACAGCGCCATGGGAGCAAGACGATGTGGCGGCGCGGCGGCGCTGAGATGGGAGGTTGCGGCGGCAATGAGAGGAAGAGAGGAGCACGAGAAGGGGCAGAGCGAGAGAGAGCGTGCGAACCTCTATGGCTCCCCCTCCTCCCCCTACTTATAGGCTCGCGTGGCGGAACCGAGGAGGCGCGGCGTGGGGAAGCGTGGGGATCGATCGTGCCCACTCCCCCACGTCCCGCGATTACTATGCCGTGATGGCGGAATAAAACCGCCGCGGGAAGGCGAGCGGTCCATGTGGGCCACAGAAGATCCGCGCTCGGACCAAGGCCCGCGAGTGGCAGGCCCGGGCCTACGGCGATGTCCCGTCGTGGGCGTGCGTTGGCAGGATTTCCTCGCCACGTGGTCCGCGTTCCCGCCTACGAGAACCGGAGCTCTCTAAAGTCGGCGTGCACAAGCAAAGCCGGCTCTTCAGGATAGGAAGCTAACCAAGCTTCTCGTCCCTCTGTCCGCCTCAAAGCTCGATCAGCTTCGGGAACTACTGTCGGAGTAAATAGCCATGGGTAGCCTAGCCGGCTTCCCTGGCCCTTCTGAAAAAATTACGAGCCCGTCCGGCTCTCAGGAATCCAAGACGTGGAGCCGCCTTCCCCTTGCTGGCTGTCACCTAGGCCAGCTCGAAGAAGGCCGCCCGACTTTACCCCTCATGAAGAAAACCATGGGAGGCCGACTCGAAGAAGCCGGCTCCAAGATGCCGACTCCAAGAAGCCGACTCCAAGAAGCCGGCTCCCATAAAGCGGTCGAGACCGTACCCTCAAAGTTTGCATCCACCTAGCGGCGATGAGACGGGGCATGGCTACAGTTAAGCCTGCCACCCCCGAATCCCGGAGCACGCCTGGCATAGTGCGCCATACGGAGTGGCCATGACCCGTCCGTCGCGGCACTATTGCCATGTTGACCCTGATGTCATCCACGACGGGCTACCAGTATGGTCCATGGGTGGTGGGCCCCTTCGGGCACAGATACACCCGAAGGCGGCCTGGCCTCCCCCAGTCGGCCCGAGACGGGGCCGGCTCCCCGCAGCCGGCTCGCTTGCCCCCTCGAAGAAGACGCCCCATTAAGGAGACAAGACGCGGTAAGGCTATGGTAATCGCCCGCCGGACGGCGGCACTGTAGCCACGCTTACCTCGACGAAGCCCTCGTCATCAGGATGAGGCAACAGTAGCCAGCCATCGACAAGACCCTTGGCAGTGGGGCCTGCCTGTTGCCAAGGAGTTGGTAGCCGGCGGGACCCACCAGCCGGCGGGCCCCAGCAGTCGGCGCAGAAGCCGGCGAGCGCGGTCACAGACGGCTGGGCCCCGCGCCTAGTCGGATTACCATTGTACCCCCGGGGGGTAGGCCTATATAAACCCCCCGGGGCACCCATGCAAAGGGTTCGACCCTCAGCTAGATCTAGACACACACAAGGAGGGGAAGCAAGCCAGCCATGCCCTTCTTCCTCCTCCCACCGAACAGCTCAAGGAGCATTGTGTAGCTACTTGTTCATCTAGTGATCATGCGGAGACCCCGCAGAGCAGCAGTAGGGTTGTTATCTCCATGGAGAGCCCCGAAGCTGGGTAAGATTCGCCGGCGTGCATGTCTTCGCCTCCTCCCGTTTCTAGGCACCGGCGACGTCTTACTGGCTCCCACAATGATAAGCCACCCGTTGGCATATGTCGCACCTACCACCCGACAAGAGTTAGGTGGGTTTTGGGCCAAATTGGAGGGGTGTTGGGCTGCAACACACACGAGGCCTTTTCGGTCCCTCGGTTAACCGTTGGAGTATCAAACGAAGTCCAAATGATACGAAACTTGACAGGCGGTCTACCGGTAGTAAACCAAGGTAGCTTGGCAAGTCTCGGTCCAACCCGGAAATGTTTAATCCTCACACACGAAAGAAAGCTAAAAATGACCATCGGAGGAGAACGAAGCGCCAGAATGCAAAACGGACAACGGGGAAAAAGCTCGAATGCATGAGACGAACACGTATGCAAATGCAATGCACATGATGACATGATATGAGATGCATGACAACGACAACAACACACGGAGACAAAGACCCGAACCCGGGGAAATGAATATAGCTTAACGCCGGAAACGGCAAAGAGTTGGAGTACAAATTGGGAAAGTTACATCCGGGGTGTTACAGCGCCGCTGGCTCAGGAGGTGCCGGTGTCCGGCTTGGGTGCTAAGGTCCAAGAGGCTCCGGAGGCTCCTGCCTCTCAGGCCATGGTGACGACGCCTCTTCCTCCTTCCGTGCCATTATTCCCAAGTTCTTCTGCCTCCTCTGCTGTCTTTACAACAAAAAAGGACACATCCCTGACATTTTGGGCCGAACGAATTTTTTCTATCATACTTATGACATTTCTATGACAATAATTATGACAAAACATGGTATCATCATAGATGTGGTGGGGTCCTACTTCTATAACAAAAAAACATGACAGAAAATGGGCTTTTCGTCCTGGGCGGGCCGGAGACACAGCTGCATGACATTCTTTGGGCCGTCCATGACGGAAAAAACCATGGTAGAAGCGAGGGCGCGGAAAATATCGGGGACTCCCCGGTTACGGTGGGTGGTCGGGGGCCGAGCGATGCGCGTTTCTCTCATACGTACGCGCGTGTGTGCGAGGCGTTGGGCTCTAACTGAACCCGAGCGAGGCATTGGGCTCTAACTGAACCCGGGCGATTGCACTGCAGGCTACACGTTACTGAACCCGAGCGATCGATCGATGGCTGTTAACTAAACCCAATCGAGCGATTCCTTCGCTACTGATGCTAACTGAAGCCGATTGATGCTGCCTCTGGATGAACAGCGAGCGTTGCAGGGGGGTTTGGATGAACAGTTCCCGGTGGGGTGGATGAACAGGACCCCATGGTGTTGCCTCTGGATGGACAGTACCCCGATCGATCAAGCCGGTTGGGGCTGGATGAACAGGACCCCTTGGAGGGTAGGATGAATAGGACCACCCCGTGGAGGGCAGGATGAACAGTAGACGGTGGAGGGCAGGATGAATAGTAGCCCGTGGAGGGGTGGTTGAACAGGAGCCCGTGGAGATGGCTGGTTGAACAGTAGCCGGTGGAGTAGCGCGCGGTGGAGGCTGGATGAACAGGAGCCCGTGGATGAACAGTCTTAGGTGCAGGCTGGAGGAGGTCGACGGTGGATGAACAGTAGCCCGTGGAGGCTGGAGGGGGTCGACGGTGGAGATGAACAATATCCCGTGGAGTCCCGTTTTGCGGTACGCCAAACCCCTCCCGATGAACAGGACCCCCGTTTCGACCCTAGCGCTCCAACACAAGTCTGTTTCCTCCATTTTGCAATACGCCACACCCCTCCCGATCAACAAGACCCCCGTTTCGACCGTAGGAGGTCTGTTTCCTCCGTTTTGCGGTACGCCAGACCCCTCCCGATGAACAGGATCTTGTTTAGAACGTGGTCGGTCGAAGACAAGGCCGTTTCCTCCGTTCTGCGGTACGCCAGGCCTCGTTTCCATCGGCTGTTCCGTCCAAGCCCTCCCGATGAACACGATGACACATTCGGTTCCGACCCAGCCGGTTGGCTCCCCATGAACACGAGCCCTGGCCGTACGTCCGCGCGAGTAGGTGTTCGCGACCCCGCCCGTATGTACGTACGTGGCCGTATTTACTTTCTTGCACCCTGGCTGTTGTACGTACGTGTACATGCTACGTGCGGGCCTCTACTACGACACATGCGCGCCTCTACATCGACCAGTATGTACGTACACGTTCGCGATCATAATGACATCGCTACGTACGCTTCGACCAGGTGGGTCCCAACTGTCAGGCACTTCCTTGCGTGCAAAGATGTAGCTGGTGGGTCCCAGCAGTCAGGGGGGCGAATCATTTTTTTTGCCTGGACGCACTTCCTTGCGTGCGAAGATGTAGCTGGTGGTCCTAGCAGTCAGGGGGGCGAATCATTTTTTTACCTGGACGCACTTCCTTGTGTGCGAATATGTAGCTGGTGGGTCCCAGCAGTCAGGGGGAAACGTTTTTTTTGCGAAATACGGTGGCCCGTCCGGTGGGTCCCCGCTGTCAGGTGGAGGAATAATTATTTTGCGCGTAATAAGGAGGCACTTCCTTGCTGCGGCCGTGGACCCAGCTGTCAGCCTCTCCACGTAGAGTACTCTTCCGATGGAAGTCGTTCCTTGACCACGTTGACCATGCCGTGCTGAGAGCACCACGGTGGTGGACGACGGCGAGGCCTAGGAAGGGGATGACACGGAGCCTGGGAAGACGCGGCAGTGGAAGCCCACACGGAGAGGAGTACGAGGGTTCACCGGTTCGACTGGCGGTGTAAGGCTGCCGTCGCCGCAGGGCCTGGCCAGCGGTGGGAATAGTAGGGGCGGTGAGGTCTCCGTGGCAGCACAGCCGGCCATAGGAGGCAGGACCATGCGGCACGATCGGCGCTGCTTTGGGCGGCTGGAGCAAGAAGACCAGAGGTTGAAGAAGCACTACGGCTGTTGGATGGACATCGTACGGTCACTGGAGCTAGAATCGTTCATATTGACTAAGTTGACAAAGCACTCCGTCCTCGTCAACTTAGTAGGCCCACAAGTCAGCCACCCACCAAGGTGGGTCCCAACTAGCAGGGGGAGTATTCATTTTTTGTGCGTAATAAGGAGGCACTTCCGGTGGGTCCGAGCTGACAGCGGGGGGGGGACGTTTTTTTCACGAAATACGGTGACCCATCCGGTGGGTCCCAGCAGTCAGGGGGAAACGTTTTTTTTGCAAAATACGATGGCCCGTCCGGTGGGTCCCTGCTGTTAGGTGGATGAATAATTATTTTCCGCGTAATAAGGAGGCACTTCCTTGCTACGGCTATGGACCCAGCTGTCAGCCTCTCCATGTACAGTACACTTCCGATGGAAGTTGTTCCTTGACCACGTTGACCACGCCGCGTTCCGTTGCATGCATGCGTCCATGGGCATGGTGCGTCCCCACTGTCAGCCTCTCACATACAGTCATGTTTCGATGACTCTCAGTTGTTGACCACGTTGACCACACCGTGCCGAGCGCACCAAAGGCCGGTGGACGACGGCGAGGCCCCAGACTGGAACGACCCGGAGATGGGGAAGACGGGGCAGTGGAGTCGCGGATGGAGAGGAGTGGGAAACTTGACTGGTTTGGGTGCACGACAGCACAACCGCGGTGCCGCCCACGGGAGACAGGAGCAAGAATAGAGGTTGAAGAAGGAGCACGGCTGTTGGATTAACATCCAGCAGTCCAGCTTCTAGAATCATTTGTTGATTAAGTTGACAAAGCCCTGCGTACACGTCCACTTAGTAGGCCCACAAGTCAGCCACCAAATCTGATGGGTCCCAGCTGTCAACGGGAGGAATAATTTTTTTCGCATAACAAGGAGGCACTTCCTTCCGTGCGAAGATACAGCCGGTGGGTCCCAACTGTCAGGTGGAGGAAACATTTTTTTCAGCTTACTAAGGAGGAACTTTCCTTGCGTGCGACCATGGACCTTGTGGGTCCCAGCCGTCAGGCTCTCCACGTACAGTCCTCTTCCGATGACTCTCGTTTGTTGACCATGCCACACCGAGTGCAGTGAGGCGATGGACGACGGTGATGCCCCGGACGAGAACGACTCGGAGATGGGAAGACGCGGCAGTGGAGTCGTAGATTGAGTGGAGGAGAAGGGTTATAACTGGTTCTGGTGTGGCGTGGGGCTGTAGTTGGTGGAGAATAACAGGAGGTGTGCAGGGGTGGAGGGATAGCCTAGCCGGTGGTGGGGTAGCGCTTCGCGGTGATGCGTGCTAAGCAGAGCCGCAAGCCACCGGAGGCCGGACCAGGAGGTCCTAGCGACGCAGGAGGAAGAAGACGAGAGATTGAAGGTGCATGCCGACCAAGTTGACAATGCCCTGCGTCGGCTTCGACCTAATGGCCCACATGTCAGCCTGCAAAAATGTGGCATATATTTAACCCATGTTTTCTAGAATGTATAGTCCATTTGCTGGGCTGGGTGAACAAATAATTTTGCGTCAATGCGGCCCATTTATATTATCTAAGAAATCCCAACCCATTTGCACTTCCTTCAAATACACGAATTAGCTGGGCTTGTTATATATATATATATATAATGTTATGTTAGAAGGTGCAATTAATATCAAAAATAAACCGGAGAGGCACATTTTTATATACATAATTAACAAATTAGTGAGTTATTGCTCAAAATAAAAATGAGCGCATTATTATTACATTGGTCCTTAAAATCTTCGCAAGCTTTTGTACGCAATCACAAGGATTTTCCTTGCCTGTGATTCAAAAACAACCAGGATTTTCCTTGCCAACTTCTGTTAAGCATTTACTTTTATAAGTTAATAACACATGGGATGTTTTCATAATGTATATATAATTCTCTATAAAATATACGCTAATAGTAATAATATAAATATATATAATGTGGTTAAAAAATACATTGGGCTGCCGATCTTTAAGAAAAAGCCCATAGGCCGGTATGGACCTCAAAAAATAAGTTGAAACCACTGTCACCCGTATGTTGTGGGCTACACATGTTAAAATACAAAACCTAGGCCTAGCTGATACTTGTTCGCCCTCTGGAAAAAATGATACCAGATCCCCGAGCGAACTGGATTATAGAGGGAGCCGGCGACACGGCTGAAGAAGCACATCAGGAGAGATTTTTTTTCTTCAGTGGATAGCTCTCGATGGCTTTTTTTACTTGCCTGTGCACCATACAACTTGTATTTTTAGCCTCCCAGTCCGTGGTGGACCAGCAGCCCATTTGCTGGGCGGGCCAACCTACAGAAACCAACACTTGATTTTTCATCAAGCCCCAAAAACAACACAGTACTATGTTTGTTTTGAGGCCGAAAACGTTACGACAAGGGTTGAGCGGGGGAGGGGGCAAGACAGAGCAAAAATATTAAAAAGACCTGATGCGTCGTTGCTACCCTAACAAAGCAGGTGCAATTCTTCTCGGGAAGAATTTGTGTCGTTGACACCCACACGTCGCATACCCCACAGTAGGCATACTAACACTAACAAGTTCACACACAAGCACAACAGAAAAGGAAAAAATTCGTATCAAACTCAGGTTCACAGGACACATTCATATTCATAGCCAACATTCACTATCAACAACTCAAAGGATTCATATATACACAAGTTCAGCATGTCTATGGATCCAAATGATTGATAGATTACACAACAATATTCATAGATAATTCACAAAAAGATTCAGATATACACATGTTCAGTATGTTTATGCATCCAAATGATTGAGATCACAGCCAATATGATCCATGGACGAACTTTAATTACCTAGGGTACAGACTGGTAAATGGTGTTCAGTCGGAGGTACTTCTTGCTAAAATTAATGCTTATACGAGTAAACTTTTGAGTACAAAAGAGGCAACACAAACAATCTGAGCTTTGCTTATAGGTTTATCCTAAGATAGTGGCCTCGTGCTGAGGGAGGTTTGAGCAACTTTGCCACTACTTTCATCCAACTAGTTTACTGGCTCATCTTGGTCCTGTAGCTCGCCAAAATTCTACATTGCAGACGAGAAAGGAGGCGGTTGAGAAAATGAACCACCCAAATTTATTGTGCAGTTCAACTGAAATGGAGCATCCCTAGCATGCAGACTGATTAAGTGCCAGATGAATATACGCGTCAACCAACTTGTCTGGAATCTTTAGACTCCATGCCATACAGTTCGCTACCATATGCGCAGATAACCAAAAGGCACAAGTTGGGACCAAAGACTGGACTGCGTTTTTCTGGGCTATGCGCCAAGCAATATTTTTGGTGTTCACTCTCCTAATACTTGGAGTTTGAAAATTGGTTGATGCTGGTTGATACTCGAATGAATATAGGCACTTCTTCTTGTCAACATCGATGCTTGTCTAAGTGAACTTTGGAGTACATAGCAGCAGCATAAGTACCTATCCATCTGATCTTTTTGTGCAGTTCTACTGAAATCACCCGATGTAATAATTTGCCTGCGAGTTCAGGCTCCAAGTTACTCCTTTATGAAATCGGCAAACAGTAGCACAATACCAAATTACCAATGCATATGACAAGCACAATAATCAGGATAAAGACCAGTACCAACATGTGCGAGGTAGCATATCAATTACTATTTCCTTTGACTGGAAGCTGAGATAAGCCAATCGACTGACAGCAAAGGAAGAATGCAAGCTGAGATTAGCGACGGACGAGAAAGGAAGGAAGCTGTCGAGGCAATGAAGCACCCAAAGTTTTTGTGCAGTTCCACCAAAATCGAGCATCCATGTTGGCACATATATTGAGAGAGTGAGATTACTGTAATAGTGGGACTTGTTGATGAAACATACACTAACAAATAGAAGCACCCTCATTATCTTAATCGGTAAAGTTAGCATTCCCTCCCTGCTCCACCACATGATTCACCTCATAGACAAACATACACACGTACATGATTTAGCATAGGGTGCTACTAAAGATTTGTTTAACTCCGGCAGGAAAATTAGGGAGCAACAAATTAGTGGTACTGAAGTACTCCTAATTAATTAAGTGAGATAGCAAAAGTGGAAGGGCTCCCTGGAGGATCGTCTCACATGTAAGGTAGTCATTGCCGGAGCCCTTGAATGGCCTCGACTGAGGCCTCTGGCTTCAGCAAGATCGCCTTGGCACTGTTTACTCTTCTTCTTCCTCCTCTTCATGCTCTGTTTCTCAGTCTCCTCACCAATTGGTGAAACCAAGTACATGATTGGCCTTCTATTTCAGAATTGGTTTTGTCAGTGAGGGAGTACAAGTGTACTAGTAAAAAATAGCATTATTTTCTCATGGCAGTCACAAAATAGAGATGAACACATGCATTAAATATCATTCTTACCTAAAGGAAGGTTATCGTGCCAATATGGATGATGAGGATTGGAACACAGATCTCCCTTTGTGTAGTTCCACCAAAATGAGCCAGCTGTTCCATTCTGACATTCCAGTTCAACAGCACAAAAGTCACTTCTTTTAAGAAGAGTTTTGTGCAGTGCACCAAAAGGTCACAACAGCAACCAGGTGAAATGGATATCCCTGTTTGCACAAAAAGCTATAGAGGAAACAATCAGAGTCTCAAACAATTACATGCCAAAACATTTGGCTAAATTTTTCATGGCTTATAACAGTGGCATGGCTTCATTTTTACGAGGGGCATTAGAGTAGGAACAGCTAAATATTTGGTATAAGGGCATGGGACAGTGGGTGCACCAGCAGTCCAGCACCATGTACCTAAACAGGGGCATAAAGTGGTGATTCATAGTTTGTTGCCCCGAGAAACAAACATCCAAGAAACATATCTGGGTTGGTACCATTTTTGTTCACTCTAGCCACCTACTCATATGTGTGGATAACAAATCTAGTCCTGGTCATACCATTGTGTACGGTGTTACCCATATATTTCCCTTTTCGACCAAGAGACCGCTTGGATGACAAGTCTGTACTACTTTCACCCCCTTTCCTTCCTGTTTGTACCAAGTCCGATGTACTACATACTAAATTCCCCCACCCCCACTTTATTGCTTGTTTGAACCAAGTACAACATTCGAATCCATGAAGTAGCTTTACCTCTAAAAATAGAAGAAAAAAATAGGTGACGTTGGACCGTCTGATCAAGAGGGGCTGAGAGGTAGAAAATGATGCACATGCAGCGACGTAGCGAGCTGGGGAAGTAGAGCTAAGGCGGTTTCGAAGGAAGATATACCTGAAGGTCGTCGGGATGTGGATAGGTGGGCGGTAGGAGGCCAGATCTGCCCATAGTAGGCCAACGACGAAGGGATCGGAGGACCTCTCGCGTCAGCGCTCGGCCAGAGATAATGGTGCGGCCGGTAGTGGGTCTCCTCCCTCGCTATTGACGATAGCCTAAACGCTGCCCCTCCTCCCCTTCACCGGCGGAGGGGGATACGTCCGGATCTGTAACCAGCGGTGAGGATAGAATGACAGTGTTTTTTGAAGGGAGAAAGACAATGTTACCACCCCTATCTTGTTTAGATCTAGAGAGGATGAGAGTGTGTGAATAGAGCAACCCTAGCAAGCAAGCACGGAGGCTCCGGCCTATACATACGTAGTGGGGTAGTTTCCTTTTTCACTCCATCAAAACAATCGTTTAAAATTGTGTACTACATGCCAGGTCGCCATTTTTTAGTTGTTGATTGTTTTTTGAGATAGCTACCCGCTTGTTCCAAGTGGTGTTACGGTGTGCCAGGTCACACTTTGTATCGTTCAAGTCTTGTACAAGTCCCTCCATTAAATGAACAACCATCCCCTCGTAAAAATTGTGAACAAGCCCACGGCTAAAATTATCGGAAACGTGGGTTGCCCCAACATGCATTATTATTTATATTTTCTACCCCCTCTATTCCTAAATATAAGTCTTTTTTATTAGCCACACCTAAGACAAGAATTTTTTTATTAGCAGTGAACCCCACATGTCATAGACACAAAAAGTGTGGCAAGATTCCCTTAGGCAAGCCAAAGTGTGTCTAACAATTTGAGCAACTCAAGTTAGGCAAGTGTGGAAAGTGTGGGAAAAGTAATGTGGCAACATAAGACAAACATAGTCAGAATCCAAACAACCCTAATTTTTTGTGACATGCATGAAATTTTGGTTAGTTAAATTTATAGTCAAAATTTGGCAAGGTGCATCAAATCAACACATGCAAGTATCAAAAGGGAAGTCACGGCATGCATGCATGCGTTGTACTCCCTCCGTTTCCAAATATAAGTCTTTTTAGAGACTGCAACAAATGACTACATAAGAAGCAAAATATGTCTACATACATCCGTATGTAGTAGTCCATTTGAAATGTGTAAAAAGACTTATATTGAGTGCAGTGCTTTGATGTGTCGCGTCAACTCGTACAATTTCGAGAAGTTTGATTACTACAATGCCCTCTCCCTCACGGACTGAGCTCCGGTACCTTAACTGCACCTGCCTTTGGCTGCATGACAGGTGGGCCAATCACCTATTGGGCCCACCTGTCATAGACGCAAAGGCAGGAGTAGTAAGTCAATGAAGCTGCGTCCCTCCCTCGTGCATGAGCGTGGTGGCTGGCAGGACTAGTAGGAGCTTTCGCTACATGCTTCTTGACGGCGGTGAACTTGCGGATGGAGTTGGCCATCATGTCGTCCATGCGAGAGGCGAAGCCGGCATCGGCGAGGGTTACGACGCCAGCGGTCGCCAACACTGTATGTAAACGCTGCGCGGTGCGGGGCCACTGGCCGGCGCCTTGGATGATTTGGCACGGCCGACTGCCGCTCGCGACCATCGCCTCCATAGGTGCTTCTGGCTCCTGGTCACTTGGTCTTGGATTGGAGTGAGCAGTGTTGTGCAGAGACTAAGGAGTAGATGGATTGGAGTGGTGGGGCGCCTTTATATGAGAATCCAAACTCTGTTGCATTCACATCGTGCTGGCTCTATTCTGCTTCTCCAATTAATTCCCTCTACATGTAGAGTAATTTGAGGATGCATCATTGACCATTCAACGTCTCGGGAACCGCTACCCTGTCCCTCCTTGGCATTCAAGCACCTATGGAGGCGAGGCGACTGCCGCTCGCGTCTATCGTGTGTCAGGAGACGTTCCCGTCGACGACGAGGTGCCTATGGTGACTTCGTAAATTTCAAGATGATAGTACTAGTATACTCAATATTGTGCACCGCGACCAAGGCCGAGAGGAAAACGAGAGAACTACGTATTTATTTACGGTGTAGATTCACTCATTTTGCTCCATATGTACTCCGTCTCGGTGCAGTCTAGTCACTTGTTGAAATCTCTAGAAAGGAAAATACTCCTTTCTGGTTTACAGGGTTATACTAGCAAGTAATACTACAATAGTGGGCTCACATAGCAATTTTGTCTCATGCAAGAGCCTGGCTATATGCATGCTCCAAGGTTTGCAACTGCCACGTTTGGGTTGCACTTGGCTCTTCGTCTCTTCGATAATACGCACAATGATGTTACTACTACTTCTTCTACAGTATCAAATCCACTTCTGCATGCCCGAATACACTGTTGCATGTCCGTCCACTGCGAGCGGGAGGGATAAGCAAAAGCATGTCCTCGTCTGCGAGGCACCGCGCATGGGCGAGGGAGAAGGCGTGTAGTAGTAGTAGTAAAATCAAGCTTCTCCTTGTTGTATGAGTTGACGCGACACATCATAGCACTGGCCCCACATGGTTGCCTCTAAACTTGGCTGAAAGACCCGCAGTGTACAATACTCCATTTGCTGTAACCTCTAACATTTACCCCACCACAAATTAAAATATATATTCATGTCTTGACCAGATGAGCGTGCAAACTAGAATCACCAGGATGACAGGTAGGGCCAGAAGATTATTTTAAGCAAAAAATATAGCATGGAACTGACCCCAACGATTTTAGGGCCTGTTTGGTTCCAATAAGTCACCTGACTTATAAGTCAGGTGACTTAAAAATAGTGACTTATAAGTCACGCCTGTTTGGTTGTCATCTGACTTATAAGTCACCTGACCAGATCTTCTCACCTTGTTTTTATGTAAAGGTGATGGGACCCACGCAAAAGGGGGTGATGATGGGACCCACGCAAAAGGGGGTGAGTTATAAGTTGGGGTGACTTATAAGTTGGGTCTGTTTGGCAAAATAAGTCACTTTTTTCACTTTTCGACTTATAAGTTGGTGTCTTATTTGGAACCAAACAGGCCCTTAAGCTTACAGGCACGATACACACTATCCTAGACTACTCTACACATGAAACTGCCACACGAGCGTCTGGGCTGCGCTTGGCTCTTTGCCTCCTCGGGAAGTCGAACAATGGCCCTATTTGGATACTCTAACTCAGTTAGAGGTTATAGTTAGATTCTAACCCAGAATTAACCCTGAACTAACTCTAACCAAAAAGGTGTTTGGATAGCAGAGTTAGATGGAGCACGGATACGGCGAGGCGCCTTGACGGGCGGTGCGAAAGGGAGGGAGGGAGAGGACAAGAAGCTTCGAGGAAGTGTGGAGGGATCTGCCTCGGGAAGAGCGAGAGAAAAAGGTGTTTTTAGTGGTCCTGAGAAGAACTAACCCAAATAAGCACCTCTTGGGTGGGTCAGATTTTTGGATGAGTTAGATGCATCTAACCCAAACTAACCCTCCTGTTTGGATATTTTTGGGTTAGTTGAGTCCAAACTAACCCAAACTAACTCTAACCCATGGATTCAAACAGGGCCAATGATGGAGTACTACTGCAGTGGAGGAGTACTACAGTATGCTTCTAGCCATCTGACACCGATTGAACTGCTGCATGTCCACCGCGTACGGGAGGGAGAGCGTGTAGCGAACAAAAGCTTCTCATAGTCCTGCCAGCCACCACGCTCATGGGCGTGGGAGGGACGCAGCTTCATTGACTTACTGCTCCTTCCTTTGCGTCCATGACAGGTGGGCCCAACAGGTCGGTGGCCCACCTTTCATGCATCCAAAGACAGCTGCGGTTAAGGCGAGAGGGCGTTGTAGTAATCAAACTTATCGGTCTTGTACGAGTTGACGCAACACATCAAAGCACTGCACTCGATATATTTCAATAATTTTCATTTACCGCTGCATTAATTACAATGCATGCATGCCGTGACTCTCCTTTTGATACTTGCATGTGTTGATTTAATCCACCTTGAAGTAGTATGAATATGTGACGGTGAAGCTTTGTAATGCCCTGGCCCTAATAAAGCGAGAGATGGTTTTGCACGAGGAGGGCGAGATCATCGAGACGGAACATGACCCGGCGATGCAGCTCTCTATGGTCTCGATGGACCTCACCTTGCTCCACTGCCCCTTATGCCTCCGCCCCTTGAAGCCTCCAGTGTATGAGGTTCGAATACACCTCGTCCGTTTGGCTGATCGAGCAAGGTGCAGGTTTCTTGATTGATGTGTTGTTCGATTGATTTGTGAAGTGCAAGGGAGGGCACCTGGCTTGCATGGACTGCCGCGTCGAGCGCCCCGGGAACCAGCGGTAGTGCTAGAAGTGCGAGCGCGGCGGTGGCTTCGACATGCGGAACACGGCGGTGGACGCCGTCCTCTCCTCGGTGAGGGTGGAGTGACCGCACGAAGGCTGTGGGCTCTGCGTCACTTACCACAAGCTTGCAGATCACCTGAGCGTGTGTCCGCTCGCGCCCTTCAAATGCCCCGTGCCCGTCTGTGGCTAAGAAGGCCCACTGTCGGTGCTCTCCCACCACATCAGCACCGTGCATCCCATGCCCGTGCACAGGATCCAGTATGGCAAGGTGCTCCAGCTGCAAGTGCCACTGTCGGAGCCACGGCTCTTGCTGTTCGCGGAGGAGGATCGCCGTGTGTTTTTCTTTGTCGGTAGCATGCTCGACATTAGCGTTCCTATCACCATGTCAGTCGTCTGCATCAGAGTAGGGGCGTCCCCACTGCCGCACTATGTGGCCAAGCTGTGGGCGAACGGCCCGCCGGGGGAGCCCAAAGGAAGGACCGACGCTGTCAAGGTGGAAATGGAGGTGATAAGCAGCAGGGATCCCGGCGACGTCATCGTGCAGGAGCTGAGCTTCTTCACCGTTTCGCCCAAGCTGTTGGCCGGGGCTAAGTTGGTGGCCCTTCACATTCAGATTGACAAGCTCACGTCCTGAATGATTCTACAGTGCCTTATGTTTATCTTAGTAATATGCTAATATAGGGGTTAGCTCGGTCTACTTTAGCTTAAGAGATGGTGGGTTTTGGTGGCGATGCAGCAATTACCTCGACATCAGATTAGCAGGGAAAGTAATTTCGAACAGTCGACTGGATATTTTGTGTCTGTATGATATAAAGATCCTTTGGGTAAGAAGTAACAACTTATATGCTTTTTTCGAAACGGAACAGAATTTTTGTTGACATGCACTAAATTTTTTTAAACAGACGTTGGGCTGTAGCTAGAAGGGCGGTTGGGACACGGCATTGGCCCATACCGCGGTGACCCCCGATTGGGACGCACCGACTGTGGATTTTCTCCCTCGCCGATGTCGACCGCGTCTACACACAACATTGTTCCCTTCCCCCAGCTGCGGGATCAAGCCGGATATGTGACCAGCGGTGTGGCCACCGTCGTTCTATGCTTGTGAAGAGAGCAACCCAAGCAAGCAGGCTTGTAGCTTAGGCTCCTGCTAGTGTATATATAGTGGTTTTCTTTTTCTCTCCATATCAACCATTTTACATTGCGTACGTGTCATCGAAGAGTGAAATGATGGTTGCTTCTTCTGACTAACTTACTGTGTGATTTGACTGCTCCTTTAGTGGCCCCTACACATACTCCCCCTACGTGTATGCAACAGTCACACGTACACATGGATGCAAAAACGCGTGTGACGCCCTAATGCATGCATGTCCGAGCACACGACGGAACACACACGGTCACACTCAAGTGCTCAACCTACACGTGCATGCACACACATACTCAGCCAGGGTGAGCTAGTGACCGTATAAACACCGGAAAATGTATATATTAAGTGCAATGAGCGTATTATGAAGCCCACTGGCCGTATTTTTACAAATATACAGTGAAAGACAATGTATTTATCTTGTTTCAAATTAAGCCATATTAACCGGAGAGGAGGCAGTATGGACTAGCATTACTTTGTTGTGTCCCGTCAACTTGCTGAATGAGGAGAAGCTTGCAGGATGGGAGAAGCTTGTGCGCGGTGGCTCGCAGGACTTGGAGAAACTTTTGACTAATGCAAGTTGTCCTTCGCTCAGGCGGTGGACGTGCAACAGTTAATTCGGTGTCAGATTGCTAGAAGCATACGCTATACTAGTACTATTATTGTTGCACTTCCCGAAGAGGCGAACAGCCAAGCGCAAAGTTTACTAGTACTACTACTATAGTCTATAGAGGTACTATACTAGTACTAGGAACCGGATGGAGGAGCGTCTGCACTCTTATTATATTTTTAAAATGTGATAAAGCAATCTTCAACACATTTGGTTCTCTTCGAGGGTTCTCGCATGTGATAATAGACGTTGATTGCATGGAACACTCACCACAATTCTCGCTTAATTCTGGCTCATATCCTGTTACAAATAGGAGCACTCGGTAATACTTCCTCTTTTTTTTTGTTATCCAGCATGTAAACAAGTCAGCAAACCTTGCGGCGCATCTTTGTGCGAACCGTGCTTGTTGCACTTTGAATGTGGCCGAGAGTTGGCTTGATTAAACACCTCGCTTCCTACTTCTTTTTTTGCGGGGTACCTTGCTTCCTAGTGACCAGTGTCTTGGCTGATCGTCCTAAGAATGCTTATGTATGAATAAAGCTCTCTCATTTACCCGGAAAAAAGATTAAGCCATATTAACTGGAAAGGAGGGAGTATGGACTAGCCCTACTTGTTGGTGTGTCCCATCAACTCGCAGAATGAGGAGAAGCTTGCCGGACAAGGTGAAGCTCGCTTACGCCTTTTGACTAATGCAACGTACCCTCGCCCAGGCGGTGGACATGCATCCTTTCATTCGGTTTCAGATTGCCAGAGGCATACACTGTAGTACCAAACATGCGGAGTACCATCATTGTTCGACTTCACGAAGAGGCGAAGAGCCAAGCGCAAGGTTTAGTAGTACGAGTAGTACTACTACTAGAACCGCATGGTGGAGCCTCTTTACTCTTATTTTTCTTAATCTTTGATAAAGTACACATTTATTCCGGAGAAGGGCGGAAAACGGCATCCCAACATGTAATAATGATATCGATCAACCATGCTCGAATATATCTTGGCCTCCGTGCGAGCTCGTCTGTGTGTTCTCACTCCTCGTCTCTCTCAAGGAACAAAGGGTTGGCCATTTTGCCGTCAATTAAGATCGGTTTGCTCACACTCCGGTCCCACATGTCAGTGATATGCCAAGAGGAGGTGTGTTGACCGGCTGGCGATACGCGTACTTGGTTTTGCACCTTCATACTACTCCTCCCTCCGTCACGGTTTACAAGGCGCGCTTCATTATGATACATTTCTCTCAATGCATTTCCACCACCAGAGAGACTTTAGACGCGTTTGGTTTAATGCTCAATTAATTAGGGCGTGGTAATCGCAATTTTCTCTCGATGTAGTACTATGGAGTGGAGTAAGTGCATGCATGTGTCTACCCGGGGTGGAAGCACCGCATGGATGTGTGTACGCATTATTTCCTCTAGTAATAGATGTCGTGCTATAACTACCAATGCTACTTTTCAGGCCGATCGCTAGTCGCCTTGGTCCCAGAGATTTTCTCTTTTTCTGAAGCGTGCTCTATAAACAGTGACGGATGGAGTAGTATGAGCGGATTCAAAGAAGAGTGTATTGATGGTTGCTTCTTCCGAGCAACTTACAGTGGGAAAGGTGGGGCTTATGATTTGACTGCTCATTACTCACTATTAATGCAGCGCCACGACCAGTCCGAGTCTCCCATGCAGCTGTGCACTACCCGCTTGGTTCTTAAATATACTCCGGAGTATTTTTCTTTCTAGAGATTTCAACGAGTGACTACTCAAATATTTGTCTTTTTAGAGATTCAAATGGACTATTACATACGCATGTATATAGACAGATTTTAGAGTGTAGATTCACTCATTTTGCTCCGTATGTAGTCACTTGTTGAAATCTCTAGAAAGACAAATATTTAGGAACAGAGGGAGTACACATACGAAGCAAAATGAGTGAATCTACACTCTAAAATATGCCCATTTGAAATTTGTAAAAAGGTAAATAATGTGGATGACAGTTGCGACAACAAAAAAGAAGCATATTCCTTGTCCTAAGGGAAAATAACAAACACGGTTGTGTTTGTCTAAAACGGTGTGAGGACGAGATTGCAATATGGAAAGTACACCGGATGAGCTACGTTTTGTGCAAAGAACTATGGAAGATGCACATGCAGCAACGTGGGGAGACGGGCAGTGGAGCAAGGCCGGAGGGGATACCTAGAGGTCGTCGGGATGTAACTAGGCGAGTGGCGGCCGGCGAAATCTGCCCATACTGCGACAGCGAGCAGGTGGCATAGGCCCTATCGCACCGGAGCTTGGTCAGAGAGAACGGCGTGTATCGCAGATCGGGACGTGCTGCTTCGGCGCTGTCGAACGGAGAAACGATGCACGTCCTCCCTTTCCGACGCCGAATGGGATGCGGCCGGATCAGTGACCAACGGTGAGAGAGAGAGAGAGAGGCCACCGCAGCCTTGTGTGAGATACTCTGAAGAGAGACAAACCAGACAGGGAGGCTCCATTATATATAGTGGAGCGGACTGCCTTTTTGTCCATAAAAATCGTTTTATATTATGTGTACGTGCCATTGAGCGATATAACTTTATTTAAAAATAATGCGCCAACGCATCAAGTCGAACTTTGTTTCGTGCACGCGTGGTACACGACCTCCGCAGGTAAACAACCGCTACACGCATTCAAATTAGCACGTGGGCTGCCATTTCGTACAGAAATGAGCTCCACCGTGTACCCGCGCGGGTGTGGCTGGGCACGAAGCGTGAGTACGTGTGCACGGTGCACCTATTCTCTTCTTGTATACGTACACCACCTATGTGGGGTTGTGTGAGAGAGATACAAACGTAGAGAGATATAGTGTGTGGTTTATGAGAGTTTTTTCTAGGGGAGGGGGGTCAATCAAAAAATGTAACATATGCAATGTGTGTGAAATAGAGTCCTGGATATATCATATATATATATATAGAGGGGGCGATCCATGAGAAGAGAGTGGAGGTATCATCGACTTGAGGTGTCCATAGAATCGAAGAGAGGGATGATGTGTGTGTGTGTGTGTATGCGCGCGCGGTCGATAAAGAGTGCCATCGAATTTGTGTGTGCCCACGTCAAAGATATAGAGTGGCTGGCCTACTAGAACGAGGGAGGGGACAGGTGCGGTTTGTCTCTGTGGCATGGATACCTACCTACAACGCTCGACTATCGGTGTGTGGTGGGGGGAGGGAGGCCTAATTAACTATAGAGGTACAATGGCTGGTATATGTGTGGAGGAGGAGAGAGGCCTACCTCATGTATTAAGGGAGATCGATCTACCTCATGTATTAAGGGAGATCGATTGGCATCCATGCATATGTGTAGGAGAGGAATAAGGTTGGGAGAGAGACGGAGCTAGAATGTTGGAGGGGGTGGTAGTAGAGTTGCTTCTAACAAATGGTGGGATAGGCTTGCTAGAAATCCGTAGAGCACGCCTGCAATATCAATAAGAGAGGGGATGGCTGCCTATCTGTGCACGTGTGTGTGAGAGATGGGTCAGGAGGGATGCACGAATGATGTGGGGGGGAAAGAGATGGTTGTGGTAAGCAGACATAACTACATAGGAAGATCAATCGTCCTTTGTCAGAGAAAGGAGAGACATAACTTGTGAGGTACGTCGATCGATGGGGGGAAATAGTTAAAGTCGACCTAGGTATATGTTGGGAGATCAATCGGTAAACATGCATGTATGTGTTAGAAGCGAATGAGGCACGGGGAGAAGGATAGAGAGAGAGGGATGCATCTAGGAGGTGGTGCGAGAGTCATACTATATCGAGGGGGAAGGAGTGTGTGAGTATGAGATCGATGAAAAGAGTGGTGGGAGTGAGGCATGGACAGTGATAAGAGAAGAGGGGAAGCTTGTGTTTGTGCTAGGCACACCTAGCTAGAGAGGCATATCGATCGATGTGTGCCGTAAAGAAGGAGCTGGGGGGGCTACACACACTGTGGGTGAATGACCTAAAGTGAAAAGACGAATTTGCGCGATGGAGCTAGAGAATGTTGAGGGAGGGTGAGAGGGATGTGGGCATCTGCATGCACGAGAGAAAGTTAGCGCTAGCTAGCTACGAAGATAAGAGGATTGTGTGGGTGTAAAAGACGAATAGAGATCATACTTCATTATAAAAAGCGAATTCGGATATTTGAAGAATTTATCATAGTGTTTTAAAATGACGCATGTGTGAATATATATAACGGTGATACACATGGTGTGGTTATGAACATGTTATACTACATATAATATATTTTATCTCTACTCTTATAAAAAACGGAGTTGTTGATGATGGTGCCATCCTGCAATATAGGCCGTCCGATTTATATCTGATGGATAGGAAGGAAACTATGGAAATTTTGAAAAAAGATACCCACACCCCTCTCCATATTTGCAAATTAGGCCTCCCCTTGATCATGTTGATGTTCTATGGAACGCATGGGCATCTTGCTAGTACTACGTATAACATATATAACATTGATCATAATTTGGGCTAATGTGTGGCTTTTGCAGCTCAAGTCTAAATACTTGTCATAATGTAGGGGGCGGGGTACTATACTATGTGTGATAAACACAGTGTACATGTATGGAACATGGTTTAGAATATGATTATATAGTTAGTACATCAAATGTACTATTACTTGGAATCAACATCAAGTGTATTAAAAAAATAGAATTCGAGTTCATGTAGTACACATACTTCATATCTATCTCTATAGTAATCATGTGGTGTGTTATTAAGGTAATACACGAATGATGGTTGAAGTTGGCAACAATCATGATTGTAGATTCTTATTGAAATAGAGAAATGAATTCAAATTCAGTTCAAATTGCAGCGGTAGTATAGACATTTGGAATGCACTAAAATGTTGGTATGAGTAGGTTACATGCATTATACAGCAAGCGAAAAAATTTAATTGGACATACCATGGATTCATACTACCGAATAGCATTTAATTGCACTAAATTGTTGCTATGAGTAGCTTTAAGTAGCATATTTATAGTAAAACGGGGCAAGACTCTCTCTTTGTGTGGTGTGAATAGTTTTATTTTTTCATTTTCTTTTTGGCTGAGGGAAGTGCGAATTCATTTGGTACGTACAAGTACAATATTACACGTTAGGCTTGTCCCTAAAATTCAACCCGCGCCTTGTTATATCCCAAAAATTCAGATATCGTGCTCCCAAAATTGGCGCCTTCACAACCCGCGCCTTGCTATCCCGAAATTACAACGCGCGCGAAAACTCCCTCCAGCTGCCAAATCCCGACACGGGAAATCCCCCTTCTAACCCTGAGCCAAAAAGGCCGCTAGTTCAAATCGGTGGGGGGTACTTTTGTAACACACCCTACATTTTGGACAAGCGTGTCCCTAAGTCATGGTTCACCCCCTCCCATCGCCTCCTTCTCGCCATTCAAAATCCCAGGCCGCCATAACCTCTCTGCTCCAGCCGCGAAACCCCACCCTCCTCCATCCGCCACCTCACCGCTGCTGTCACGACCGGTTTCCCAATAAAAATATTTATTGATAAACCAGTCTTTTGAGTCCAGTATGAGAGAAATCCTTCTCACTGGTAGACAATTTCTTGATACAGTAAGCCAGTAGCATAAAATATATTACAGGGTTGAACTGCGGTCGCTCAACCAAATTATTACAAGCACGCCAATAATCATACATAATGGCGGACAGGACACAGTGGTGTGGAGACATACTACTGACTCATGGATAGGTTGGTGGTGGAAAAGCACAACGGGAAGGGAAATACAAGACTCTAAGAATATCATTTCATCGAACGTCGAGGTGAGGCTCGATAAATTTATTTGGTAGCGGAAGCGGATATAAAACAGTGACCAAATCCAGGGTCGCACGAGACTGACTGGGACTCCTCTAAGTGTCGGACTCGCTATCGAACTCTTCATCCATGAGATCGCCTTCGTCAGCATCTGGCCAAATCAACAAGCCAGTGAGTACTTTGAAAGTACTCGCAAGACAGTTCGGACGTAAGATATAACAAATGCGTGCATGGATGCAACATGATTAATTCCTTAATGCACAATAAATAAAATTGGCATAACGGGTAAGTAAAAAGGGAAACGGCGGTAGTCCGCCTGAAATCCCACAGAGCATAAATAAGGACCGATCGGGTGTCTGAAGCGACGCCTCGAAAGGTGAACAAATGAAAATAAGGAAATGGTGCCACAGTCGGGCATCTTAGCGACACCACATAAAGGGCTTTAAAAGAAATACCACAGTCGGGCGTCTGAGCGACGCCACATAAAGGGCTTTAAAAGAAATACCACAGTCGGACGTCTGAGCAACATCGCAGAAAGGGCTTTAAAAGAAATGCCACAGTCGGACGTCTGAGCGACATCGCAGAAAGGGCTTTAAAAGAAATGCCACAGTCGGACGTCTGAGCGACATCGCAGAAAGGGCTTTAAATGAAATGCCACAGTCGGACGTCTGAGCGACATCGCAGAAAGGGCTTTAAATTCACCAGTAAATAATACTCATAATAAACATTCAATCCATGAGAATAAACGGGTTAGTCCATCCACAGGGATAATCATTCAACCGGACTTAGCACTCATGCGATTCACCAGAGTCTCTGTCATCAAAGCTGACAATTGATTAGGATAAGATGGAACGAAACTTGACATGGAATAGATGATTTGGAGGAATATATGACTCTGCAGAGTTTGTACAAAATTTTTCCCACAGCCAACGGATTTCCGTAGTCACAAAGGACTAGTTCCGTTTACGGTATTTCGGGAGAAAACACAGCTAACCGGTACACACCCATCCTACCTCTCGATGCTAGGAATCACCCTAGTCATTGTCCAAGAAAAACTTTTGAGACGGGGAGATCACAATCTTGAATAGCATGGGATCAAATTTATATACGCGCGCTCTAAGGGGTGCCCCCCTCTCGGTCCCAACCGGAAACACCCATGCCCCCTGACCGGATGACTGGCTTTAATCCAGGGCCATGGAACCATCATCACGGCCTCTCCTCTTTGGTGTGTACCATGAAAGTGGTTTGCAACTTACTAAACCATATTCCTTGCGGAAAACATGTGGTAGTACAAGGAAGGAAATGATAGGTACTGGACCGATATGGTTTGACACTGAAGTCACATAGTCTGGCGTAAGACTGGCATGCTACAACACTGCCATCGTACCCATCCTCATGCCAACACATGGCCATTCATATTCACATTCATCCACGTATGGATCATCGAACTCACTTACCTCATTATCACATAAAATAACGTTCATCGGTATGGTCACCAACATGCCATGAAACTAACTAAATGCAAAACATGCCAAGACACTCATCATATCAAAAGTTCAAACATGCTTGCCTGGTTCAGAGTAGTCGGAGCCTAGCTCGGTGAAGTTCGCGGCTCCGTCACCTCCTTCGGTATCTACGGTTTAAAGAAAATATATGCGCTAACGTAAATACCAAGGAGTGCACAGAAGGTAAACCAAATATTTTTCAAATAAATCTGATAAAAAAAACTAGACAAAATTTTAAAGAGAACAAAAAAAGAATCAATCAAAAATACTTTTCTGATTAAAAGTTATAAGGGTTTTTGTCCAGGGACTTATCTGTAATGAAACAGAAGATTTCCAGGGGCTAGTTTATAAAAACAGAAAACGCTTCGGTAGCGACTACGCCAGCCCGAAGAGAAAATGCATTCTGCCCGAAGGCGCTTCCAGAAAACGATTCGAAAGAGAGAGCCGAGAGGCTGACGGTGGGGTCCCACCCGTCAGGTTCAAATGTTCAAACGGGGCGGCAGAGTTCGCCGGCGCCCGAGAGCTGCGGTGGTCGCCAGCGGCGATCCAAGGCGAGGCAGAGAGATCGGAGGGTACCTCCGTGCTCAGGGCACCTTTCCGCGTCAGTTGATGGTGGTGGAGTCAGTCGGCGAGCACCACGTCGATGGCGAGCTTTGCTCCGGCGGACGGCGGCTCGGGTGGTCGAGGGGCTCGTCGGAGAGGGCTGCAAAGGTTAAATTGAAGAGGGGATTATGCACCTGGTAGCTAGAGAGGGTAACAAACGGGGTTTGAGCGCTGGAGATGGCCTCACCAGAACGAATCGGGCTGGAGGCCGAGGCGGGGCGAGGCGGCCGGAGCTGGGGGAGGAGACCTCCTCGAGGTCCCCCTAGTGGCCTGGCGGGGTGTTGGTGAGTAGTGGAGGTGCTGCGTGCACGAGAGTGAGCTCGGGACCCCTTTATATAGGCGGTCCGAGGCGGTTGCCGTGAACGAGGATCACCGGCGAGCGATTACGGTGGCGCAGTGCTCGGTCGGGGTGGTTAGGGGGTCGAGCGTCATCACGGAGGTTCAATGGGTCCGTTTTGGTGTTAAACTGGCCGGGGTTTGGGTGTTAAGGGCGAGCTCGATGGAACGGGGATGGCGCGGGCCCGTCGGTGGCGGAGAGCACGTTCCGTGCTTGCCGGCCATGGTGGCTGTGCTACGGGCGTGCGCTGGCGTGCATGAGGCCACGCGGAGAGCCAGGGAGCGATGGGCGGCGCGGAACGGCGTTCTGCCGTGGTGTGCCTCCTGTCGGCCGCCACGGGAGGTCCCGACGCCGCAGAAGACGCCGGCGAGGGCGAGCCAGCGCGCTACCGATGCCAGGAAGGCTCCACGCACGCGTGTGAAGCTTCGGACAAGAGGAAGAGGCGGCGAGGAACGTGCCAAGGGCACTGTGGCCGCGTGACTGAAACTGACGGACGGAAGATGACACTGAAACTAAATTTTCTGAACTTTGAACAGTAACAGTGCCCACAAGGTGTTCGACCGAATGAAATTGGCCTCTGGTGATTTTTCCTTGATCTGATTTTTGGTGGAGTGGCTTCTCCTTGCTCAAGTAGGCTGCATGATTTTTGGTGGAATTTTTGGAGCAGTGTGGATATGAATTTCACCAAATTTGGCAAATCTGGTCCAAACTTGCAGAGACTGTATTTTGAAAAATTTGAAAAGAGGAGGAGTGGATCAAGATGGTTCTGGGTTGTGGGTTCAAAGGACAATCCAGGAGAATTGGTTTGAGGTCAAAACTCAAATGAAAAAGTGTACTTGCTTTGAAAATCCCTCAGGCTCCAAATAATTTTCAAAATTGAATTGAGGGGAAAAAATAATTAGAATAAAATCCAAAACCAGTTTGGATTAGTTGGGACAGAGAACTTAGGTTGATCACAAGGGGGAGGGGAGGTTTTGGAGGGGTTTTATCTCATGGGCAAAAATACAAAGCCAAGGGTGGCTTCAAAGATAAGAAAATCCCAAATTTTCATAGAGCTTCACTTAAAAATAAAACAAATTAAAATTCCCAAAAAAAATCTTTTTTAGAGGGAACTAACAGAGAAGAAGTTTGCAAAAGATCAACCACCAAAGTTTGAAAGAAATAAAATCCTTGCCAAGGCAAAAGGAGGTTTTTAAGAGGAAGGTTTTTCTGAAAAAGAAAATTTTTAAAAAGGTCTCTCCTCAAAACCACAAAGTTTTTGATAAAAACCAAATAAAAATTTTGGAGTGTCACAACACCTACCCCCTGAGGAAAAATCTCGTACTCGAGATTTCAGCTGATCCTTAAATAAGTGTGGATGCTCTGTCCGAAGAAAATCCTCGCTTTCCCAAGTTGCTTCACTGTCGGTGTGATTGCTCCACTGGACTTTGAAAAACTTGATGGTTTTCTGTCGGGTCCTCCTTTCAGACTCCTCTAATATTCTTATGGGACGTTCTCGATAAGTGAGGTCTGGCTGTATGTCAATGTTCTCATGGGACACTTGTTTCTCTGGGTTGCTTACGCACTTCCTTAATTGAGAGACGTGGAACACATCGTGAATGTCGGACAAGTCTTCGGGTAAGTCTAGCTGGTAGGCTACAGTGCCTCTTCGTGCCACTATGCAAAATGGTCCAATGAATCTTGGTGCTAATTTTCCTTTAATCTTAAATCGTTGCAATCCTCTCATCGGGGATACTCTCAAGTATACGAACTCACCGGGTTCGAAGCTGACCCTACGATGTTTCTGATCATAATAACTTTTCTGTCGACTTTGAGCGGTCTTAAGTCGGTCCCTGATTAGCTTGACTTTTTCCTCGGCTTCTCTGAGCATATCTGGTCCGAAGATGCGGCTGTCTCCGGTCTCTGACCAATTTAACGGGGTACGACATCTCCTTCCGTATAGGGCTTCGAAAGGAGCCATTTGCAGGCTGGCCTGGTAACTGTTGTTGTATGCGAACTCGGCATATGGCAGGCTATCCTCCCAACTGGTTCCATAGGTGAGGACACATGCTCTCAGCATGTCTTCTAAAACCTGGTTTACGCGTTCTGTTTGTCCATCAGTCTGTGGATGGTATGCGGTACTGAAGGCTAGTTGGGTTCCCAGAGCCTGTTGTAAATGCTCCCAAAATCTTGAGACGAACTGAGTGCCTCTGTCGGAAATTATAGTCTTCGGGACACCGTGCAGACAGACTATGCGGGAAAGATAAATCCTGGCAAGCCTCTGAGTGGTGTAGGTTGTCTTCACTGGAATAAAGTGTGCCACTTTGGTCAACCTGTCAGTGATGACCCATATGGCATCATTCCCGTGTCGTGACCGAGGTAATCCGACAATAAAATCCATCCCTATTTCATCCCATTTCCACTCAGGTATTTTGTTAGGTTGCAGTAGTCCGGCTGGTCTCTGATGTTCAGCTTTTATGCATTGACATGAGTCGCAACATGCAATGAAGGCGGCTATGTCCCTCTTCATACCGTGCCACCAAAATCTTTCCTGAATATCCTTATACATTTTGGTTCCTCCAGGGTGGATCAAATATGGAGTGGTGTCTGCTTCAGTTAAAACTTGCTGTTTAAGGTCTTCTATGTTTGGCACGCATAGCCTTTCTCAGTACCATAATATTCCTTCATTGTCTATGACGAATTCCGAGGCCTTGCCCATACTCAACTTCCTTTTAATTCCTTCAATGCTGGGGTGACCGGACTGAGCCTCTTTAATTTTCTCCACAAGGTGTGGTTGTATTTCCAAGTTTGATATGGTGCCTTCTGCTATCATTATCAAGTTGAGCTTGACAAATTCTTGATGGAATTCGGGCCTCAAGCTGTGCAGATAGTTCCCGTCGGAGCTGGGGTTCCGACTCAGGGCATCGGCCACTACGTTTGCTTTCCCTGGATGGTAATGGATACCAACATCATAATCCTTTACCAATTCCAACCAGCGGCGTTGCCGTAAATTTAGTTCTAGCTGCGTAGAAATGTATTTGAGGCTTTTGTGATCCGTATATATCTCACATCGATTCCCAAGTAGGAAATGCCTCCATTCCTTGAGTGCATGAATAACTGCTGCCATTTCTAAATCATGAGTGGGATAATTTTCCTCGTGTTTGCGAAGTTGCCTTGAAGCGTAGGCGACAACCTTGCCTTCTTGCATCAACACGCATCCGAGACCCTTTCTGGATGCGTCACAAAATACTTCAAAATTCTTGTGTATATCGGGTACAATTAATACCGGTGCTGTTGTTAATTTCCGCTTTAGCTCTTGGAAACTTTTCTCGCAGGCTTCTGTCCATTCAAACTTCTTATCTTTCTTGAGTAACCGTGTCATAGGCTTGGATATGGTGGAAAATCCTTCAATAAATCTGCGGTAATATCCTGCCATTCCCAAGAAACTTCGTATGTCTGTTACGCTGGCTGGTGACTCCCAGTCAAGTACGGCCTTGACTTTCTCTGGGTCCACTGCTATACCGTCTTGAGTCAGCACGTGGCCTAGAAAACCTACTTGTCTTAGCCAAAATTCGCACTTGCTGAACTTGGGATACAATTGGTGTTTCCTTAGCTCTCCTAGTACAATCCTGAGATGTTCTGCGTGCTCTTCTGGTGTTTTGGAGTATACCAGAATATCGTCGATGGATACTACGACGAATTTGTCCATAAACTTCATAAATACTTTGTTCATGAGGTGAACAAAATATGCCGGGGCGTTAGTTAATCCAAATGGCATCACTGTGAACTCGTACAGTCCATATCTGGAGGTGAAGGCTGTTTTGGGGATATCTTCCGTTCGTACCTTCAATTGATGGTATCCTGACCTTAAGTCAATTTTTGAGAATACCTTGGCCTGAGCAAGTTGATCAAACAAATCGTTTATCCTTGGCATCGGGTATTTGTTTTTGACTGTGACCATGTTAAGTGCTCGATAGTCGATACACAATCTCAGCGTTCCATCCTTCTTCTTGGCAAATAAAATTGGTGATCCCCAAGGTGAGGAGCTGGCTCGAATGTATCCTTTTTCCAGTAATTCCTTTATTTGCTTCTTCAATTCGATCAACTCGGATGGTGCCATTCTGTATGGTTTCTTGTATATGGGGGTGGTTCCTGGTGCTAGCTCAATGCGGAATTCTATTTCTCGGTCTGGTGGCATGCCTGGCAGCTCTTCAGGGAATACATCTGGAAATTCACACACTACGGGAACCTTGTTTAGCTCAGAAACGTCCACCTTATTTAATCTCGGTTGCCGGGGTCTTTTTCCTTCCTTGGCTGATACTCTTATTGTCTTCCCTTGGTGGTGTGTGAGAATCACGGTCCTGTTGAAACAGTCGATAAAACCTTTATTGGTGTTAGCCAATCCATCCCTAGGATGACATCCAGTCCTTTATTTTCCAATACAATAAGATTTGCGTAAAACTCCAATCCTTCAAACTCAATGACCACATTCTGACAGTAATTCTGAGAAACTTGCTGAATCCCGGGGGACTTGATTATTATGGATTTCTCCAAAGGAAGCATTGAAAAATTATTTTGCAAAGCAAAACTTTTCGAGATGAAAGAATGAGAAGCTCCAGAATCAAACAAAACCATTGCAGGTATTGTGTTGACAGGAAAAGTACCGAGTACGATATCTGGAGCATTTTGTGCCTCCTCTTTGGTTACGTGGTTCAGATGACCCTTCCTGTGGTTATTGTTGGGATTGAAATTGTTTCGCTTGGGCGCTGAATTATTGCCGCCGTTGTTCGGCTTTGGGGTTGAGTTCCTTGGCTTGGGGCACTGTTTGGCATAATGCCCTTCTTCTCCACAAGCGTAACAAGTAACGCCGGGGCAATAGGTGAATTCCTTGTCCCTTGCATGAAAATTCTTGATTGGGCGTGAGACATTGGATGAGAATTTGGGTGTCCCACCCTTTTTAAAATCTATCTTGCTTCGGTGATTGCGAGTGTGATTAGTCTGGTCCCTTTTTCGCTTGCGGATATCTTCCAAACTGCGTCTCTCATTTTCCAGAGTAATGGCCTTGTCCACCAGCGCTTTAAAATCAGGAAAAGTGTGCACGACCAGTTGGCATTTAAGCGCGGGCGCCAGACCGTCAAGGAATTTCTCCATCTTCTTGATTTCAGTCATACGCTCCTCATTGGCGTAGCGGGATAATAGGGTAAATTGACTGTTGTAATCTGACACTGTCATGTTCCTTTGTTTGAGGTCATCGAATTCTCTCTTTTTGATTTTCATAATACTCTTAGGAATATGTGCACCACGGAAACCTTCCTTGAAATCATCCCAGGTTATGTCATTTTCGTTGGGATGCATGTGCAGAAAATTCTCCCACCACGATGCGGCTGCTCCTGTGAGATAGTGTGGAGCATATAGTACTTTCTCGAGATCTGAACACTTTGCAATAATTAATTTCCTTTCCATATCTCGAAGCCAGTCCTCGGCTTCAAGAGGCTTGTCGGTGTGAGAAAATGTTTGAGGACGTGTCTTCTGTAGCTCAGACAACTTGGAATGTTGCTGATACTGTCCATGATGATTCCCCATGTTGATGACTTGGTTCATCATCTCGCGATGTTGTTGCTGACTCTGTTCATAAAGGCGGCACATTTGTGAAAGTGCCGATTCACTGCCTTGTTGGCTTGACTGTCCCTGAGTGAACTCATTGTTGGGTTGAGTATCAAAAATTTCCTCTGGTGGAGTTGGCATGGAACGTGTCCAAGGACGAGACATTTTTCACTCTGGGAATTTTTTTGTAAAACTCTTAAGAAAAGCGGAAAGAGTCGCAAAATAAAACCATAAATGCATAAAGCTGGCAGATATAATTAAATACCCAAGCTTACTTAAAAACAAATCGACTTGCGCACGGAGAAGGACTGCTCATTACATATCTTACACGCGAGCGGTAATTATACAGTACATCACTCAGGATATGCGTACATAATCCTGACACGTTATTAAGGCTAGTGCACTTCTCCAGATCCTACATGATGCGCAAACAGGCTACTTCTCACAACCTATGCACATATCTTACAAAGCGGTACAATACATGGCAGCTAAGCGTACTCAGGCAGAGATGTTGACGACCTCCTTTGCCCTGCCGAGGGCGAGGCGTAGCGAGGTTGGGGACTCGACTTCCTCCTCGCTAATGGGCTCCATACGTGTAGTGTTGCGCAGAGCGGGCGGAGCGGTTGCCAGGGGCGGAGCAACACGTACAGGAGTGGGCGCGAAGGTTGGTGTAGTGCGTGCTGGAGTGGGTGCAATGACTTGGTTAAATTCTTCGGTAGAAGGCAGGCGACGAGTAGGCGTAAAAGATGCTGATGACGAGACAAAAGTCGGTGGCGGAGCGATGGGAAGGAGCTCCCTCCTGTTGGCAGCACAGCCATGGACTGAGTCCATGCGGGTAGCTACGAAGTCGTCCACCAGGTTGTCGAAGGCTGCCTCCAGGGCCCGGAGATACTTAATGAGCATCTCAAAAGCCTCGTCTCGTTCTCCTCTGGGGCAGGAGTATGCGTAGTGACAGGTGTAAGGCACATGGCACGGAAGATAACGGTAACGACGAGTCTTCATCACGGGAAGGACATCCCTGAGACGAGCTATCGCCTCGCGGGCTGCCATCTGCATAGCATGCCTCTCCGTAGGCATGGCTCTTCCCACGAACCGGAAGCGGCGTAACTCACCACGCCCTCCCCTGAACTGCACCGCGGCCTGGTGCATGGTCAGACTGTCGTTGACTCGGTGCTGGTAGAGTGTGAAGACTGGGCGCACGGATGGCCCCATCGCGACCTGAACGATGGAAGAAAGAAGCTTGACGAACCCATCGGGCACGTTTGCGAAGGTCTGAGACTCGCAGCTGATGTCGGCCATCTACAAAAGTAGGCAAAATTCTGCAGGGTCAGATCATAAATTTATGCTGACTGACAGAAAATGACTACAATTGCAAAAACATAAAATAGCTCTGTCACGCTAATAACTAATTAGCGATCGCACCTAGTGGCTTCCTACAATCAGCCTGGCTCTGATACCAAGCTTGTCACGACCGGTTTCCCAATAAAAATATTTATTGATAAACCAGTCTTTTGAGTCCAGTATGAGAGAAATCCTTCTCACTGGTAGACAATTTCTTGATACAATAAGCCAGTAGCATAAAATATATTACAGGGTTGAACTGCGGTCGCTCAACCAAATTATTACAAGCACGCCAATAATCATACATAATGGCGGACAGGACACAGTGGTGTGGAGACATACTACTGACTCATGGATAGGTTGGTGGTGGAAAAGCACAGCGGGAAGGGAAATACAAGACTCTAAGAATATCATTTCATCGAACGTCGAGGTGAGGCTCGATAAATTTATTTGGTAGCGGAAGCGGATATAAAACAGTGACCAAATCCAGGGTCGCACGAGACTGACTGGGACTCCTCTAAGTGTCGGACTCACTATCGAACTCTTCATCCATGAGATCGCCTTCGTCAGCATCTGGCCAAATCAACAAGCCAGTGAGTACTTTGAAAGTACTCGCAAGACAGTTCGGACGTAAGATATAACAAATGCGTGCATGGATGCAACATGATTAATTCCTTAATGCACAATAAATAAAATTGGCATAACGGGTAAGTAAAAAGGGAAACGGCGGTAGTCCGCCTGAAATCCCACAATGCATAAATAAGGACCGATCGGGTGTCTGAAGCGACGCCTCGAAAGGTGAACAAATGAAAATAAGGAAATGGTGCCACAGTCGGGCATCTTAGCGACACCACATAAAGGGCTTTAAAAGAAATACCACAGTCGGGCGTCTGAGCGACGCCACATAAAGGGCTTTAAAAGAAATACCACAGTTGGACGTCTGAGCGACATCGCAGAAAGGGCTTTAAAAGAAATGCCACAGTCGGACGTCTGAGCGACATCGCAGAAAGGGCTTTAAAAGAAATGCCACAGTCGGACGTCTGAGCGACATCGCAGAAAGGGCTTTAAATGAAATGCCACAGTCGGACGTCTGAGCGACATCGCAGAAAGGGCTTTAAATTCACCAGTAAATAATACTCATAATAAACATTCAATCCATGAGAATAAACGGGTTAGTCCATCCACAGGGATAATCATTCAACCGGACTTAGCACTCATGCGATTCACCGGAGTCTCTGTCATCAAAGCTGACAATTGATTAGGATAAGATGGAACGAAACTTGACATGGAATAGATGATTTGGAGGAATATATGACTCTGCAGAGTTTTTACAAAATTTTTCCCACAGCCAACGGATTTCCGTAGTAACGAAGGACTAGTTCCGTTTACGGTATTTCGGGAGAAAACACAGCTAACCGGTACACACCCATCCTACCTCTCGATGCTAGGAATCACCCTAGTCATCGTCCAAGAAAAACTTTTGAGACGGGGAGATCACAATCTCGAATAGCATGGGATCAAATTTATATACGCGCGCTCTAAGGGGTGCCCCCCTCTCGGTCCCAACCGGAAACACCCATGCCCCCTGACCGGATGACTGGCTTTAATCCAGGGCCATGGAACCATCATCACGGCCTCTCCTCTTTGGTGTGTACCATGAAAGCGGTTTGCAACTTACTAAACCATATTCCTTGCGGAAAACATGTGGTAGTACAAGGAAGGAAATGATAGGTACTGGACCGATATGGTTTGACACTGAAGTCACATAGTCTGGCGTAAGACTGGCATGCTACAACACTGCCATCGTACCCATCCTCATGCCAACACATGGCCATTCATATTCACATTCATCCACGTATGGATCATCGAACTCACTTACCTCATTATCACATAAAATAACGTTCATCGGTATGCTCACCAACATGCCATGAAACTAACTAAATGCAAAACATGCCAAGACACTCATCATATCAAAAGTTCAAACATGCTTGCCTGGTTCAGAGTAGTCGGAGCCTAGCTCGGTGAAGTTCGCGGCTCCGTCACCTCCTTCGGTATCTACGGTTTAAAGAAAATATATGCGCTAACATAAATACCAAGGAGTGCACAGAAGGTAAACCAAATATTTTTCAAATAAATCTGATAAAAAAAACTAGACAAAATTTTAAAGAGAACAAAAAAAGAATCAATCAAAAATACTTTTCTGATTAAAAGTTATAAGGGTTTTTGTCCAGGGACTTATCTGTAATGAAACAGAAGATTTCCAGGGGCTAGTTTATAAAAACAGAAAACGCTTCGGTAGCGACTACGCCAGCCCGAAGAGAAAATGCATTCTGCCCGAAGGCGCTTCCAGAAAACGATTCGAAAGAGAGAGCCGAGAGGCTGACGGTGGGGTCCCACCCGTCAGGTTCAAATGTTCAAACGGGGCGGCAGAGTTCGCCGGCGCCCGAGAGCCGCGGTGGTCGCCGGCGGTGATCCACGGCGAGGCAGAGAGATCGGAGGGTACCTCCATGCTCAGGGCACCTTTCCGCGTCAGTTGATGGTGGTGGAGTCGGTCGGCGAGCACCACGTCGACGGCGAGCTTTGCTCCGGCGGACGGCGGCTCGGGTGGTCGAGGGGCTCGTCGGAGAGGGCTGCAAAGGTTAAATTGAAGAGGGGGTTATGCTCCTGGTAGCTAGAGAGGGTAACGAACGGGGTTTGAGCGCCGGAGATGGCCTCACCAGAACGAATCGGGCTGGAGGCCGAGGCGGGGCGAGGCGGCCGGAGCTGGGGGAGGAGACCTCCTCGAGGTCCCCCTAGTGGCCTGGCGGGGTGTTGGTGAGTAGTGGAGGTGCTGCGTGCACGAGAGTGAGCTCGGGACCCCTTTATATAGGCGGTCCGAGGCGGTTACCGTGAACGAGGATCACCGGCGAGCGATTACGGTGGCGCAGTGCTCGGTCGGGGTGGTTAGGGGGTCGAGCGTCATCACGGAGGTTCAATGGGTCCGTTTTGGTGTTAAACTGGTCGGGGTTTGGGTGTTAAGGGCGAGCTCGACGGAACGGGGATGGCACGGGCCCATCGGCGGCGGAGAGCGCGTTCCGTGCTTGCCGGCCACGGTGGCTGTGCTACGGGCGTGCGCTGGCGTGCATGAGGCCACGCGGAGAGCCAGGGAGCGATGGGCGGCGCGGAACGGCGTTCTGCCGTGGTGTGCCTCCTGTCGGCCGCCACGGGAGGTCCCGACGCTGCAGAAGACGCCGACGAGGGCGAGCCAGCGCGCTACCGACGCCAGGAAGGCTCCATGCACGCGTGTGAAGCTTCGGACAAGAGGAAGAGGCGGCGAGGAACGTGCCAAGGGCACTGTGGTCGCGTGACTGAAACTGACGGACGGAAGATGACACTGAAACTGAATTTTCTGAACTTTGAACAGTAACAGTGCCCACAAGGTGTTCGACCGAATGAAATTGGCCTCTGGTGATTTTTCCTTGAGCTGATTTTTGGTGGAGTGGCTTCTCCCTGCTCAAGTAGGCTGCATGATTTTTGGTGGAATTTTTGGAGCAGTGTGGATATGTATTTCACCAAATTTGGCAAATCTGGTCCAAACTTGCAGAGACTGTATTTTGAAAAATTTGAAAAGAGGAGGAGTGGGTCAAGATGGTTCTGGGTTGTGGGTTCAAAGGACAATCCAGGAGAATTGGTTTGAGGTCAAAACTCAAATGAAAAAGTGTACTTGCTTTGAAAATCCCTCAGGCTCCAAATAATTTTCAGAATTGAATTGAGGGGGAAAAATAATTAGAATAAAATCCAAAACCAGTTTGGATTAGTTGGGACAGAGAACTTAGGTTGATCACAAGGGGGAGGGGAGGTTTTGGAGGGGTTTTATCTCATGGGCAAAAATACAAAGCCAAGGGTGGCTTCAAAGATAAGAAAATTCCAAATTTTCATAGAGCTTCACTTAAAAATAAAACAAATTAAAATTCCCAAAAAAAATCTTTTTTTTTGAGGGAACTAACAGAGAAGAAGTTTGCAAAAGATCAACCACCAAAGTTTGAAAGAAAAAAAATCCTTGCCAAGGCAAAAGGAGGTTTTTAAGAGGAAGGTTTTTCTGAAAAAGAAATTTTTTAAAAAGGTCTCTCCTCAAAACCACAAAGTTTTTGATAAAAACCAAATAAAAATTTTGGAGTGTCACAGCTGCCCAGCCGGAGCCTCTTCCCCGATGACATCGTCCACCGCAACAGCTCGACGTCCCTCGTCCACCTCCCCGGATGAGGATCCATCGTCCATCTCATCATCTCGCCGGCTCAGCCGCCCCGTCCTCCACCTCCAAGGAGCTGCTCCGACGATCGCCTCGTCTATCGCGGCTGCTCCATCCCCACAGCGCCGCCTTAACCTGCTCCACCGGAACCGCAACATCCTCACCGACTCCTCGGACGAAGTCGAGGCCTACTCGGCGCCACCAAAGAGGTTGTACACTCATCGCATCGCACCTTCTCCTTATCTCGACCTCCCGGAGCCGATGGTGCTCCATCCCGCACCCCATGGAGCGGCTACCTTCTAGCTGGCGCCGCGGGGAACATCTCCACAGCGGCTCTCCCCCAGTGCGAGGCCCCTTCGACGGCGGCGGCCATACCGGCCGGATCTGCGGCTGCTTCGGCTCTCGCTCGATCGCTCGCTCGCCCAGCTGCTGCTTGTGCTCTGGCTCTCGCTCGTGCTGCTGCTGCTACTCTGGCTCTCGCTCGATTGCCCAGCTGCTGCTGCTCCGTCTCTCGCTCGCTCGCTCGCGCTGCTGCTGCTACTCTCCCCCTCGCCCGTGTTGTCGCTCTGCTCCGATTTAGCTACATTTC
>NC_057794.1:111977207-111986304 GCF_018294505.1 Triticum aestivum | reverse complement strand
TCGCTGGAGTAAAGGAAGAACCACCCGCAGCAGGGACGGGGACTCGTCGGAGAGGTACCCCACTATCTATCTTAGGGTTCGGGATAGGGGCGGGGGGCCTATAGGGCTGGCCGGGGCGGCGGCGGACCGATGGTGGGGAGTTGTTTCGGGGCGGCGAGGTGGCGCTGGGTCCGGTGGTTCGGCCGGTGGTGGCTGGCGGCTCAAGGGGGGTGCAGGTTGAAGATGAACTGCAGGCCCTCCCTAAACTACATGTCAAGTGCCTCTCTGCTACCATTGTGTTCAGTTTCGACAGTAACATTTAGATTCCACAGTAAATATCAGTTCCAACAGTTAAGTTCAGAGTCAACAGTTTTTACCTCATCTGTTGTAGTCAGGTGGTTTTTGGTGATGTAAATTTTACATCTATTTTACATCATCTATTGGAGATGCTATTAGAATCCCACTTGAGATTGACGATGGTTGTCTTGTGCTGCTTCAGCCTTGACGTCTTACGGCTCACTGGGGCAGCTCCAACGACAGAACGATCCATCACAATAGAGCAGTGCCCTGGACGCCATCCACAGATTCCTCAGATCTTCCTCCACACCTCCGACAGCCACCTCTGCCTCAACTGCTTCAGCGACCAACCCAATGATGCTGAGGTCGACACGGCCACGGCAAAGAGGTTGTACACTTGTTGCATCACTTATTACTATACATTCATGTCGATCCATTAGGGCTATTTTGGTTCAACAGAAAAACATAGCAATAGGGAAGTTTCCAATGGCACTCTACTATTCAATTATTCATGCATTTTGTTGAAAGGAATGAAGCAAAACATCCACCTGGACCTACTTTTCAAAATCCTATGCATGAAAACAAGACCAAGTGCATTACTGGCAGAATAACATTCTAACTGTACACACTTTCATATGGTTTCACTTCATTTTGGCCATGTTTCTTTCCATTCCTCTGCTCTTCCAATTCCTGTAAACTAGACATCCAAGTTGACAGAAATCCTGTGTTTACAAATGCTCTGTTTACCATGTGCATTCTTGTCCTATTCCGGTGTTTTTCTTATCCCTGCGTTTTTAGAATCATGCAAGCCAAATGAGCCCTTACAGAATTACTTCAGTTACAGGTAGGTGTCGAAGGGAACTTTGTGTGGTTTGTCCTGCTCCTACCGCGACATCGTTCACCTCACCTGAGGTGCTCCATCGACAGAAAAATCCACCAAACCAGACATCACGACTCCTCACTGTCTTTCGCCGCCTCAGATCTCCTTCCCTGCCGCCGGCACCCACCGCAATGGCATCACCATCATCGACTCAGCAGATGAACCTGAGGAGTACATGGGTCCACAAGAGAGGTCGCACTCTTTTGATTCTGCTTATGTTATGCATTGCTTAAAATTACCTACTACTTTATCATCCTGTTCACCTCTTGGACTCCAAGTTAGGTCCAAATTAATGTTCAAACTTGAGTTCTAAATTAGTTGTGGGGCACATATCGAGGAAGCAATGAATAGTATCTTTGTCTAATATCTGGTTCACCTAGGGTATGCCTATGTTGTTCATCTTGGGTGGGAAACAAATAATAAAGCAATCATCATCTGTCTTTTTATTAAATTAAAGCAATCATCAGCCTGCTATCATTATTTTTGGATCCATCCACTGGTTGTTACCATCACTCTAAATTTCTGCATGCTCTCCTTACATAATCTCACCATATTTTTTCGTATGCATGTCAGGTATTGTACACAGTCATGCTGAACATGTAGAGAAAAAGAGAAGAGTTTTGCACGGCAATACAATGTCATGCAGACATCGCTCCATGGTGGGTTCAATGGAAAACCCTCCCCACCCCTCTCTAGATTATAATCTAGAGGAAGATATCTGTTCTGAGGCGGATTCAGACGTCGCTGACCACTCCTATTTACCCCCAAGGTGTTTGCTCTACCTTGGCATGATGATGTTAGTCATATCATGCATATGTTGCCTTGCAGTGCCTACTTTTGACATCATATATGTCATCTGCTTAGTTTAGACATGTTCTATAATGCCACATGTTTAGTTTCTATATCATATATGGGAATTGTGTAGTCTCATGTCTTTTAGCTAGCCATAATATACGTGAAATGTGCAACGCCATCATGTTTAACCAGTCATCATATATTTGAATGATATATTGCCCATCCTTTTCTTCATTACATTTCCATTTGTTGATAATGTTTGTACATTAAACTACTCTTCCTGTGAATCAGACATTTGGGTGGGAGATTGAAAAATCTGGAGTGAAAACAAGGCATTCAGAGCAGACAGTGCTACCTGTCGAAGCAGATCTCTTGTTGGGTCCCGATAGCTCCTCAGAGATGGATTTAGAGATAGATGACCAGTCCTATTCCCCCACCGAGGTGTATGCTCTAACTTGGCATGGTTATACTGCTCATATCATGCATATGGTGTCTTGCATTCCATAGATTAGACATCATATACACAATATTCAACACCATGTTCTTAGTTCAGACATCATATGTAATGCCCTCTGTTTAGCATATAAATCACATGTGTGAATTAAATGATGCGATCCTGATTACTTAGATAACATGTAGGGGAATTATGTCATGCGATCCTGTTTAGTTATTCATCATATCTTTGAATTATGTTATGCTATGCTATCCAGTTTAGATAGACATCATATATGTGAAATTATGTCATGCTATCCGTTTTAGATAAACAATATACATGTCAACTATTTCATGACCTCTTTTTTCCACACTATCTATTGCATCTCTCTCTCATACAATTTCTGTACATTAAACTATGTTTCCTGTTTATCAGCCATTTGAATTGGAGCGGGTGATGTCAACATCTAGCGGACTAAAAACACGGTCTTCAAATAAAACAGTGATACTTCTTGGTGGAGATAGCACCCCGGTTGTACATGCACGAGAACCATCCCTACCACACATAACCCAAACTCTCACAAATTGTACCCCTACTGCGATGGACAGAGAACCAGCATCACCCAATCTAACCCCCACCCCAGCAGATAGTAACCCAGTTCCTGTTGACACAGCAACATCTCCACCGCAGAGCTCCCAAACAAGAGCAGTTAGTAAGGCAGCTCCAGTGCCCAAAGGGCCAGTACTACCACGGCGAACCCCAACTCCACCAGTTAGGACGCCTATTCCTGTGGAGGAAGCACAACCAGCTAGTCGTAGTTTAGCATCTATCACATTTGATGTTGTTAACTCATATGTGCGTATCTTCCCATCTTGGAAATATTATACTGAAGATGAAGGAAAATGCCAATTGCAGGTGTTTGTCCAGGAGTTATGTGTAAGTAATCTTATTCATGGCAATTACTTTGCTTTGTCCCATACATCCTACCTCCATGATGGTTATAATACAGCAAATTTTCCCATTTTTCTCTATAGAGAAGGACCGATTTGGAAACTCGGGACGAGGTAACCTGTGCTAATACCTCTGCTATCTTCAAGAATGCTTGGTGGCAGTATCAGAATTACCTGAAGAAAACGTACTTCACCGGCAAAGAAACTCATCAAATTCCCTTACGTTCTCCTGAGACACATTTACTGGACGATGACTGGGAACGCCTTGTTCTGTACTGGTCCCAAACCAAGAATGTGGTAAGGTCTATGAGCTCATTTTCTATTTTGAAGTACTATATTCTTGCGTCTTACTGTACTCTGTTCATGTAGAACAAGTGCCTAAACCTGAAGAACAACTGTTCTAATTTAAGATTCCATTGCTATCATAGTTCAAAAAAGCTTTAGGCGTTAATTGTGCGTTTTGCCACCGCCTTGCGCTTTACTGACCAAAGCGCATGCTTATGCGCAGTTATGCACAGATTAAACGTAGTTATGCGCAATGCGTTTCGCCAACGCCTAGAGCCTAGGCGTGCTTTTTAACTATGATTGCTATCGTGCATACTGCTTTGCTCTTGTATCACTATATTTACTCATACAAACTTATTTTTAAATTGAAGGATCCAATCGAAACTGTAATAGCACAGCAGGTATGTTCACGCATGTTTCTTTAAGAGGCTTGCTCTTATCAATAGCTCTGTTTGATTTCAATTTCAATTGTGTATACAGTTGACTTCTCATATCATGCACATTACTAGTATCACAATAGAGCCAATAGTGTTGTTGTACATGTAGACCCGTGGTACCCATCTGAAATCTTGTTGTGCCGTGTAGTTTCCCACGCTTTGTATTCTTTCACTGCTGCTTTGTCTTGAACTGATATGATTTGAACCGTGTCTCTATTTTGATTTGGCAAGACAATGCAGTGACCATAGGACATAGATATATGTTTGTTTGATGCTATTATTATGTACTGGTACTTGGCAATTGAAGACTTGGTAGTTTAATCCTGTCCACCTTACTAATGAACTGGTTCACCGAAATGAGTTTCATATACTAGTATTTGCTAAACTGTTATGTGTCTGCTTGTTTCTTCTTTTAGAATGCTGATAGAATATTGGGGAAGAGCGCCTTATTAAGAAATGGTAAAGGAAGTAATGCAGATAAGGTTCAGGATAGTGACACATCCTTGTTGGTCTCCAACAAAGCTGATAAAACAGCTAGGGAAGATTATCTCGAAGACAGTGAGACAACCCCAAAGTCCTGTCTTGGTTTAGTGTTGGAGTTACGGGCCACTACCGCTTGCACAAGCTATTCAAACTCACTGTCTGAATCAGTTCGGTTTCTTGAGTGTCAACTACAAGCTGAAAGACATCGATCACCTATGCTGCAACAAGAAGCAGAAGGACTGCGGAAGTCCCTGGAGTATTCAGATGCATACTTTCTGGTGCAACAACAAGCGTTGGAGGATTTTAGCGCCAAACAGGACAAAGCTAATAAGCTTGCTAAGCTTATTGCCAGCATGGTGGATACCACGTTTCTTGAGCTCTTCTGAAGTCGTTTCAGTTATGCTCTTGTTTTGCTGCCGCATTTATTTGCACTGGTGGCCAATTTTGACGGCCAGTGTATGTAATATGCTGCTTTGTTCCCTATATTTGCACTAGCGGTGAACTTTGATGCCCAGTGGATGTAATATGTGTAATAGCGGTAATAGGCTAGCGTTAATTTCTTGCTTATTTATTTCCTTATTGTCTTGTTTAGTTGTTTGCTTGTAGTCACTGCAGTTCTTTTTCTGTGTTTTTTTAGTTGCCACAATAACCTATCTTTGGAAACTAGGCCAGAATAATCATGGCAACACACGGACTGTTGTAACCATGGGCCTCCTATGGGCCATATGATCCATGGGCCTTCTACGGGCCATAGGATCCATTGGCCTTCTATACGGGTCGTAGGATCCATGGGCCTTCTACGAGCCGTATGATTCATGGGCCTTTTACGGGCCATAGGATCCATGGGCCTTCTACGGGGCGTATCATCATTTCGCCAATCATGAGTCATACTATTCATGGACAATAATGGGTCGTTAATAGGCCGTATTTGATAACTCTATGAAAACAGCCCAACGGATTTTTTTACATGAAAACGGCCCAACGTATTATCTGGCCACAAATGTGCCGACTGTAACCACAGGCTGAATTTGGCCCACAAGCAGAAAATGACAGTAACGGGCCGTAAGTAAACAAATGTGGAAATGAGCCCAAGAATAAATGGGCTCCGAGAAGGCCGAAAGATAACATGGGCTGGAAACGGCCCAACGGAATAATGGGCCGTTAATGGGTATAAAGTGACACACTGTTCATTACGGCCCAGTTTCACCATGTGACGTTAATGGGTATAAAGTGATACACTGTTCATTACGGGCCAGTTTTACCATGGGCCGTTAATGGGCCGAGAGTAATAAGGGCCTCATATGGGCCGAAAGACGTCATGGGCCATACATGGGCCGGAAGTTAAAACGGGCTGGAATTATATTGGACGGCCCATATGACGCTACTGGGCCTAATTCGGATAGGCCGTAAATGGGCCCTGGGTTAGCGGGCTATAAATGGGCTATATGCGAACATGCCATTCACAGGCTTGCCGTGGGCCGGCCCGCCACCTTTTGACCAAGTCAAACGAGCCAGCCTTTTCACAGGAATGGGCCTCTGTTGGGCCGTGCCATGTGTCGACGTATCATAGGCGCTTTGGGTCCAATGAGTGGATGACATCTGTCTCAACATTTAGCCGACACGTGTTTCCTCCAGCCAATGATGACTTTACATGTGGAAAATCCCCATTGGTCGGGGCTGTTAACGGGTTACCGGATCCAAAACCGGACCCGATAGCTTAACGGCGTTCCGTTACGGTGGATGCCACGTGTCGGTCACCCTTGATGAAAGCACTTCTGTGACGCACGATTTATCGTCATGGAAGTGGACACTTTCGTGATGATAATTTTGGTAATGTCATGGAACACTTCTACGACAGCACAGGTATGACTATCTTGATTCTGTCATAAATTTGTCATGGATGTACATGCATGACAGAAAATGTTACCTACTCTAACAAACACGTATCATCACGGAAGTGTACTTTCTTTTGTATTGTTTGGGGCGTGCCCTTTCAGAGATGGCTCAGCTGCGGGAAGATCTCCTGAGCGCGGATCCGTGCCTAGAAGCCAGGCGCCTGGAGCTGGCCTCTGGCTGGCTTCAGTCTGACGCAGCAGTCCAAGCGGCGCTCCGCCAGGCCACGACGACCTCCAAGAAGGAGAAGCGGGCCGTCGCCCAAGCTGCGGCCGATCGCGAGGCAGCGATGAAGGATGCCGAAGCCGCCTACGATCGCTGCCGGGCGCTGGAAAACGAGCTGAAGAGTCTACATGATGAGCGCGCAGAGGAAGCTCGCGGCCGTCAGGCGAAGGAGGAGGAGATGAAAGCCCGGGAGGACACCATCAAGGACCGCGATGCCGAGCTGGGAGAGTTGGCGAAGGCGCATGCCACCGAAGCAGCTGGCTGGAGGAGCTGGAGAAGAAGGTGGAGGCGAAGGGGGTCGATCTTGACCTCAAGGCGAAGGTCCTGGCCGAGGACTGCGTAGCCTTCGCGCTTCTAGAGAAGAGGTCTCGCGAGGCCCTGAAGTCGCTCTATGAGAAGGGCTTGGAGAAGCTGTTGGCCACTAGTGAGGACGGCCCTGCTCAGCTGCTTCCCTTCTTGGTGAAGGCGCTCAAGGAAGTCGTGGAGGGCATCGATCGCATGGTGGAGGCAGAGGCTCGTGTCCTTTCCTTAGCCGCACCGACGCGGGTCTTCAGCCACCTACACCTTCGTGACCCCAGTGCTCATCTTGACGAGTTGCTGGAGCATGTAGCTGATGAACACTGCGCGGCTGCCGCCACACCCGTGAAGGGTCAAGTGGAGGCCCTACTGAAGAAGTTCAATGCCTTCGCCCCCGCGCCCTCGACCGGTGATGCAGGTGAAGGTGACGCTACCTAGGAGGGGGCACCTCTTGCAGGTGCCGGCGGTGTCCAGGGGTGACCTGCGGCTGCTTTTTTGCTTTATTCCTGCAACATGCACCATGCCTCGTGGAGGCGTTAAACTCATGTTTGATATTGTGAGAACAATATGTCTTGTAATATTTGCTTTAAGATTTTGCAATTTTCTTCCTATTTGCTTTGTGTTCTACACCGGCAGAGCCCGGCCCCGTGCATACCTCAACCGTCGTTGGGCCGACCAGAAACCAGGACGGACCAAGGAGTGAGGGGCTACGTGACCAGTTAGGCTCCTGAGTTGCAATGCTCAGGAGTCCCCCTTGACGCGCAAACAGCGTATAGGAAGGATAGACGAGGATAGGTTAATGTTCTACGTCGGCAGAGCCCGGCCCCGCGCATACCACAACCGCCGTTGGGCTGACCGGAAACCAGGACGGACCAAGGAGTGATGGGTTACGTTACCAGTTAGGCTCCTGAGTCGCGATGCTCAGGAGTCCCCCTTGACATGCAAACATTCTCCATACCTTTGCCCTCGCCGAGGCTTGGCTTGGGAGAGGCGTGCGACGACCAGGTCCGCGGGACCTAGTTGGGTGGCGTATGCTTGGGCGTGACCCGAGTGCAGCCCCCGTGCCCAGCCCCCTCGTGTGGCTCTCCCGAGGGGAGGCGTTGCGGTGAGGCCGGACACTGAGCTCTGGGGCTCCCTGAGGTTGGTACGGCCGTGAGGCTGCCCTCAGTAGTTTATCACCAGTGCGGAGCGTAGAGCTTCCGCTTGTGCACGGGCATAGCCGCTCCTCGGCAATGTCGACGGCCAGCGCGGAGTATGGTGCTTCCGCTGGTGCGTAGGTGGGGGACTCCCTACTGCGGAGAGTCCCCGGGGCGTGTACAGCCCCGCCCTGACACATGGCTTGTACGGCAGGGCTAGACGAGGTGTATCTGGGCACTCGTGAGCCAGCGCGGGACTCACGAGGCCCTACCTCAAGGCAGGTTGCGACTGGTCTTGGTTCTTGTTCGCTGTGTTGGTCCTGCGAGGTGGTCAGGCAACCTGCGCCGAATGAATCTCCTGAGATTATTGCGTGAGAAAGATAAGCACCAATGGCCCCAGGAGGTGACGTGAACGGGGCCGGCCCGCCAGACAGAGGTCAGCCGCTGGATTTATCGACGCTGCAGGGACGGGCCCGAGCACAGACACCGTGCTTAACTTACTCACGCGAAGGGTCTTGAAGAAAGACGGCCGGCGCATGGATCCCGCGATGGGCGACAATCAAGCAGGTGATAGTCATAAATAGATTAAGCATGAAAGGCAACCTAGCTCAGGTAAAGGTAGGGAAGATGCATGCCACTGGGTTAGGCCCGAGCGGCTTGGGGATGATGCAGCTCGAGGGGCGCCCCCAACAAGGTAAGCTAAAGACATAAAAAATGGAAAGGTACATGAGATACGTCTCCAACATATCTATAATTTTTTATTGCTCCATGCTATATTATCTACTATTTTGGACATTATTGGGTTTATTATTCACTTTTATATTATTTTTGGGGCTAACCTATTAACCAAAGGCCCAGCCCAGAATTGCTGTTTTTTGCCTATTTTAGGGTTTTGAAGAAAAGGAATATCAAACGGAGTCCAAACGGAATGAAACCTTCAGGAACGTGATTTTGGAACGAACAAGACCCAGGAGACTTGGACCCTACGTCAAGAAATAAAGGAGGAA